>NW_026453631.1:0-103255 GCF_943734755.1 Anopheles moucheti
AAAGTTCGTTTTGAATTGACGAATCTAGTTAAAATAGATAGTTTTTGCATGAAAACTCAATTCTGGTGGAATTCCACTAGATAGTACAAAGTTCGTTTTGAATGGACGAATCTAGTTAAAATAGATAGTTTTTTGCATGAAAACTCAATTCTGGTGGAATTCCACTAGATAGTACAAAGTTCGTTTTGAATTGACGAATCTAGTTAAAATAGATAGTTTTTGCATGAAAACTCAATTCTGGTGAAATTCCACTAGATAGTACAAAGTTCGTTTTGAATTGACGAATCTAGTTAAAATAGATAGTTTTTGCATGAAAACTCAATTCTGGTGGAATTCCACTAGATAGTACAAAGTTCATTTTGGATGCACGAATCTAGTTAAAATAGATAGTTTTTGCATGAAAACTCAATTCTGGTGAAATTCCACTAGATAGTACAAAGTTCGTTTTGAATTGACGAATCTAGTTAAAATAGATAGTTTTTGCATGAAAACTCAATTCTGGTGAAATTCCACTAGATAGTACAAAGTTCGTTTTGAATTGACGAATCTAGTTAAAATAGATAGTTTTTGCATGAAAACTCAATTCTGGTGGAATTCCACTAGATAGTACAAAGTTCGTTTTGAATTGACGAATCTAGTTAAAATAGATAGTTTTTGCATGAAAACTCAATTCTGGTGGAATTCCACTAGATAGTACAAAGTTCGTTTTGAATGGACGAATCTAGTTAAAATAGATAGTTTTTGCATGAAAACTCAATTCTGGTGGAATTCCACTAGATAGTACAAAGTTCATTTTGGATGCACGAATCTAGTTAAAATAGATAGTTTTTGCATGCAAAACTCAATTCTGGTGGAATTCCACTAGATAGTACAAAGTTCGTTTTGAATGGACGAATCTAGTTAAAATAGATAGTTTTTGCATGAAAACTCAATTCTGGTGGAATTCCACTAGATAGTACAAAGTTCATTTTGGATGCACGAATCTAGTTAAAATAGATAGTTTTTGCATGCAAACTCAATTCTGGTGGAATTCCACTAGATAGTACAAAGTTCGTTTTGAATGGACGAATCTAGTTAAAATAGATAGTTTTTGCATGAAAACTCAATTCTGGTGGAATTCCACTAGATAGTACAAAGTTCATTTTGGATGCACGAATCTAGTTAAAATAGATAGTTTTTTGCATGAAAACTCAATTCTGGTGAAATTCCACTAGATAGTACAAAGTTCGTTTTGAATTGACGAATCTAGTTAAAATAGATAGTTTTTGCATGAAAACTTAATTCTGGTGGAATTCCACTAGATAGTACTAAGTTCGTTTTGAATGGACGAATCTAGTTAAAATAGATAGTTTTTGCATGAAAACTCAATTCTGGTGGAATTCCACTAGATAGTACAAAGTTCATTTTGAATTGACGAATCTAGTTAAAATAGATAGTTTTTGCATGAAAACTCAATTCTGGTGGAATTCCACTAGATAGTACAAAGTTCATTTTGAATGCACGAATCTAGTTAAAATAGATAGTTTTTGCATGAAAACTCAATTCTGGTGGAATTCCACTAGAAAGTACAAAGTTCGTTTTGAATGGACAAATCTAGTTAAAATAGATAGTTTTTGCATGAAAACTCAATTCTGGTGAAATTCCACTAGATAGTACAAAGTTCGTTTTGAATTGACGAATCTAGTTAAAATGGATAGTTTTTGCATGAAAACTCAATTCTGGTGGAATTCCACTAGATAGTACAAAGTTCATTTTGAATGCACGAATCTAGTTAAAATAGATAGTTTTTGCATGAAAACTCAATTCTGGTGGAATTCCACTAGAAAGTACAAAGTTCGTTTTGAATGGACAAATCTAGTTAAAATAGATAGTTTTTGCATGAAAACTCAATTCTGGTGGAATTCCACTAGATAGTACAAAGTTCATTTTGGATGCACGAATCTAGTTAAAATAGATAGTTTTTGCATGAAAACTCAATTCTGGTGAAATTCCACTAGATAGTACAAAGTTCGTTTTGAATTGACGAATCTAGTTAAAATAGATAGTTTTTGCATGAAAACTCAATTCTGGTGGAATTCCACTAGATAGTACAAAGTTCATTTTGGATGCACGAATCTAGTTAAAATAGATAGTTTTTGCATGAAAACTCAATTCTGGTGAAATTCCACTAGATAGTACAAAGTTCGTTTTGAATTGACGAATCTAGTTAAAATAGATAGTTTTTGCATGAAAACTCAATTCTGGTGGAATTCCACTAGAAAGTACAAAGTTCGTTTTGAATGGACAAATCTAGTTAAAATAGATAGTTTTTGCATGAAAACTCAATTCTGGTGAAATTCCACTAGATAGTACAAAGTTCGTTTTGAATTGACGAATCTAGTTAAAATGGATAGTTTTTGCATGAAAACTCAATTCTGGTGGAATTCCACTAGATAGTACAAAGTTCGTTTTGAATGGACGAATCTAGTTAAAATAGATAGTTTTTGCATGAAAACTCAATTCTGGTGGAATCCACTAGATAGTACAAAGTTCATTTTGGATGCACGAATCTAGTTAAAATAGATAGTTTTTGCATGAAAACTCAATTCTGGTGAAATTCCACTAGATAGTACAAAGTTCGTTTTGAATTGACGAATCTAGTTAAAATAGATAGTTTTTGCATGAAAACTCAATTCTGGTGGAATTCCACTAGATAGTACAAAGTTCGTTTTGAATGGACGAATCTAGTTAAAATAGATAGTTTTTGCATGAAAACTCAATTCTGGTGGAATCCACTAGATAGTACAAAGTTCATTTTGGATGCACGAATCTAGTTAAAATAGATAGTTTTTGCATGAAAACTCAATTCTGGTGGAATTCCACTAGATAGTACAAAGTTCGTTTTGAATTGACGAATCTAGTTAAAATAGATAGTTTTTGCGTGAAAACTCAATTCTGGTGGAATTCCACTAGATAGTACAAAGTTCGATTTGGATGGACGAATCTAGTTAAAATAGATAGTTTTTGCATGAAAACTCAATTCTGGTGGAATTCCACTAGAAAGTACAAAGTTCGTTTTGGATGGACGAATCTAATTAAAATAGACAGTTTTTGCATGAAAACTCAATTCTGGTGGAATTCCACTAGAAAGTACAAAGTTCGTTTTGAATGGACAAATCTAGTTAAAATAGATAGTTTTTGCGTGAAAACTCAATTCTGGTGGAATTCCACTAGATAGTACAAAGTTCGATTTGGATGGACGAATCTAGTTAAAATAGATAGTTTTTGCATGAAAACTCAATTCTGGTGGAATTCCACTAGAAAGTACAAAGTTCGTTTTGAATGGACAAATCTAGTTAAAATAGATAGTTTTTGCATGAAAACTCAATTCTGGTGGAATTCCACTAGAAAGTACAAAGTTCGTTTTGGATGGACGAATCTAGTTAAAATAGACAGTTTTTGCATGAAAACTCAATTCTGGTGGAATTCCACTAGATAGTACAAAGTTCGTTTTGGATAGACGAATCTAGTTAAAATAGATAGTTTTTGCATGAAAACTCAATTCTGGTGGAATTCCACTAGAAAGTACAAAGTTCGTTTTGAATGGACAAATCTAGTTAAAATAGATAGTTTTTGCATGAAAACTCAATTCTGGTGGAATTCCACAAGATAGTACAAAGTTCGTTTTGGATAGACGAATCTAGTTAAAATAGATAGTTTTTGCATGAAAACTCAATTCTGGTGGAATTCCACTAGAAAGTCAAAGTTCGTTTTGGATGGACGAATCTAGTTAAATAGACAGTTTTTGCATGAAAACTCAATTCTGGTGGAATTCCACTAGAAAGTACAAAGTTCGTTTTGAATGGACAAATCTAGTTAAAATAGATAGTTTTTGCATGAAAACTCAATTCTGGTGGGAATTCCACTAGAAAGTACAAAGTTCGTTTTGAATGGACAAATCTAGTTAAAATAGATAGTTTTTGCATGAAAACTCAATTCTGGTGGAATTCCACTAGAAAGTACAAAGTTCGTTTTTGAATGGACAAATCTAGTTAAAATAGATAGTTTTTGCATGAAAACTCAATTCTGGTGGAATTCCACTAGAAAGTACAAAGTCGTTTTGGATGGACGAATCTAGTTAAAATAGACAGTTTTTGCATGAAAACTCAATTCTGGTGGAATTCCACTAGAAAGTACAAAGTTCGTTTTGAATGGACAAATCTAGTTAAAATAGATAGTTTTTGCATGAAAACTCAATTCTGGTGGAATTCCACTAGAAAGTACAAAGTTCGTTTTGAATGGACAAATCTAGTTAAAATAGATAGTTTTTGCATGAAAACTCAATTCTGGTGGAATTCCACTAGAAAGTACAAAGTTCGTTTTGGATGGACGAATCTAGTTAAAATAGACAGTTTTTGCATGAAAACTCAATTCTGGTGGAATTCCACTAGATAGTACAAAGTTCGTTTTGGATAGACGAATCTAGTTAAAATAGATAGTTTTTGCATGAAAACTCAATTCTGGTGGAATTCCACTAGAAAGTACAAAGTTCGTTTTGGATGGACGAATCTAGTTAAAATAGACAGTTTTTGCATGAAAACCTCAATTCTGGTGGAATTCCACTAGACAGTACAAAGTTCGTTTTGATGGACCGAATCTAGTTAAAATAGATAGTTTTTGCATGAAAACTCAATTCTGGTGGAATTCCACTAGAAAGTACAAAGTTCGTTTTTGAATGGACAAATCTAGTTAAAATAGATAGTTTTTGCATGAAAACTCAATTCTGGTGGAATTCCACTAGAAAGTACAAAGTTCGTTTTGGATGGACGAATCTAGTTAAAATAGATAGTTTTTGCATGAAAACCTCAATTCTGGTGGAATTCCACTAGATAGTACAAAGTTCGTTTTGAATGGACGAATCTAGTTTAAAATAGATAGTTTTTGCATGAAAACTCAATTCTGGTGGAATTCCACTAGATAGTACAAAGTTCGTTTTGAATTGACGAATCTAGTTAAAATAGATAGTTTTTGCGTGAAAACTCAATTCTGGTGGAATTCCACTAGATAGTACAAACTTCGTTTTGAATGGACGAATCTAGTTAAAATAGATAGTTTTAGCATGAAAACTCAATTCTGGTGGAATTCCACTAGATAGTACAAAGTTCGTTTTGAATGGACAAATCTAGTTAAAATAGATAGTTTTTTGCATGAAAACTCAATTCTGGTGGAATTCCACTAGAAAGTACAAAGTTCGTTTTGGATGGACGAATCTAGTTAAAATAGACAGTTTTTGCATGAAAACTCATTCTGGTGGAATTCCACTAGATAGTACAAAGTTCGTTTTGGATAGACGAATCTAGTTAAAATAGATAGTTTTTGCATGAAAACTCAATTCTGGTGGAATTCCACTAGAAAGTACAAAGTTCGTTTTGGATGGACGAATCTAGTTAAAATAGACAGTTTTTGCATGAAAACTCAATTCTGGTGGAATTCCACTAGAAAGTACAAAGTTCGTTTTGAATGGACGAATCTAGTTAAAATAGATAGTTTTTGCATGAAAACTCAATTCTGGTGGAATTCCACTAGAAAGTACAAAGTTCGTTTTGAATGGACAAATCTAGTTAAAATAGATAGTTTTTGCATGAAAACTCAATTCTGGTGGAATTCCACTAGAAAGTACAAAGTTCGTTTTGGATGGACGAATCTAGTTAAAATAGATAGTTTTTGCATGAAAACTCAATTCTGGTGAAATTCCACTAGATAGTACAAAGTTCGTTTTGAATGCACGAATCTAGTTAAAATAGATAGTTTTTGCATGAAAACTCAATTCTGGTGGAATTCCACTAGATAGTACAAACTTCGTTTTGAATGGACGAATCTAGTTAAAATAGATAGTTTTAGCATGAAAACTCAATTCTGGTGGAATTCCACTAGATAGTACAAAGTTCGTTTTGAATGGACGAATCTAGTTAAAATAGATAGTTTTTGCATGAAAACTCAATTCTGGTAGAATTCCACTAGATAGTACAAAGTTCGTTTTGGATAGACGAATCTAGTTAAAATAGATAGTTTTTGCATGAAAACTCAATTCTGGTGGAATTCCACTAGATAGTACAAACTTCGTTTTGAATGGACGAATCTAGTTAAAATAGATAGTTTTTGCATGAAAACTCAATTCTGGTGGAATTCCACTAGATAGTACAAACTTCGTTTTGAATGGACGAATCTAGTTAAAATAGATAGTTTTTGCATGAAAACTCAATTCTGGTGGAATTCCACTAGAAAGTACAAAGTTCGTTTTGAATGGACGAATCTAGTTAAAATAGATAGTTTTTGCATGAAAACTCAATTCTGGTGGAATTCCACTAGATAGTACAAACTTCGTTTTGAATGGACGAATCTAGTTAAAATAGATAGGTTTTGCATGAAAACTCACTTCTGGTAGAATTCCATATCAAATACAAAGTTCGTTTCGGATGGACGAATCTAGTTAAAATAGATAGTTTTTGCGTGAAAACTCAATTCTGGTGGAATTCCACTAGATAGTACAAACTTCGTTTTGAATGGACGAATCTAGTTAAAATAGATAGTTTTTGCATGAAAACTCAATTCTGGTGGAATTCCACTAGATAGTACAAAGTTCGTTTTGGATGGACGAATCTAGTTAAAATAGATAGTTTTTGCATGAAAACTCAATTCTGGTGGAATTCCACTAGAAAGTACAAAGTTCGTTTTGAATGGACGAATCTAGTTAAAATAGATAGTTTTTGCATGAAAACTCAATTCTGGTGGAATTCCACTAGATAGTACAAAGTTCGTTTTGGATGGACGAATCTAGTTAAAATAGATAGTTTTTGCATGAAAACTCAATTCTGGTGGAATTCCACTAGATAGTACAAAGTTCGTTTTGGATGGACGAATCTAGTTAAAATAGATAGTTTTTGCATGAAAACTCAATTCTGGTGGAATTCCACTAGAAAGTACAAAGTTCGTTTTGAATGGACGAATCTAGTTAAAATAGATAGTTTTTGCATGAAAACTCAATTCTGGTGGAATTCCACTAGATAGTACAAACTTCGTTTTGAATGGACGTGTACGCGATATTAGCTTTTAAAAACAGGTGTTCACCGTTTGGCTTTCCGATTGCTACTGACTTTATTCATACGCATACATTGCCCTTTGCGGGTTGCTATAATTCTAACGTCTATGGCCTATGCTTCAATCCTTAACAGACGAATCTAGTTAAAATAGATAGTTTTAGCATGAAAACTCAATTCTGGTAGAATTCCATATCAAATACAAAGTTCGTTTCGGATGGACGAATCTAGTTAAAATAGATAGTTTTTGCGTGAAAACTCAATTCTGGTGGAATTCCACTAGATAGTACAAACTTCGTTTTGAATGGACGAATCTAGTTAAAATAGATAGTTTTAGCATGAAAACTCAATTCTGGTAGAATTCCATATCAAATACAAAGTTCGTTTCGGATGGACGAATCTAGTTAAAATAGATAGTTTTTGCATGAAAACTCAATTCTGGTGGAATTCCACTAGATAGTACAAACTTCGTTTTGAATGGACGAATCTAGTTAAAATAGATAGTTTTTGCATGAAAACTCAATTCTGGTAGAATTCCACTAGATAGTACAAAGTTCGTTTTGGATGGACGAATCTAGTTAAAATAGATAGTTTTAGCATGAAAACTCAATTCTGGTAGAATTCCACTAGAAAGTACAAAGTTCGTTTTGAATGGACGAATCTAGTTAAAATAGATAGTTTTTGCATGAAAACTCAATTCTGGTAGAATTCCACTAGAAAGTACAAAGTTCGTTTTGAATGGACGAATCTAGTTAAAATAGATAGTTTGTGCATGAAAACTCAATTCTGGTAGAATTCCACTAGAAAGTACAAAGTTCGTTTTGAATGGACGAATCTAGTTAAAATAGATAGTTTTTGCATGAAAACTCAATTCTGGTGGAATTCCACTAGAAAGTACAAAGTTCGTTTTGAATGGACGAATCTAGTTAAAATAGATAGTTTTTGCATGAAAACTCAATTCTGGTGGAATTCCACTAGATAGTACAAACTTCGTTTTGAATGGACGAATCTAGTTAAAATAGATAGGTTTTGCATGAAAACTCACTTCTGGTAGAATTCCATATCAAATACAAAGTTCGTTTCGGATGGACGAATCTAGTTAAAATAGATAGTTTTTGCGTGAAAACTCAATTCTGGTGGAATTCCACTAGATAGTACAAACTTCGTTTTGAATGGACGAATCTAGTTAAAATAGATAGTTTGTGCATGAAAACTCAATTCTGGTAGAATTCCACTAGATAGTACAAAGTTCGTTTTGGATGGACGAATCTAGTTAAAATAGATAGGTTTTGCATGAAAACTCACTTCTGGTAGAATTCCATATCAAATACAAAGTTCGTTTCGGATGGACGAATCTAGTTAAAATAGATAGTTTTTGCATGAAAACTCAATTCTGGTAGAATTCCACTAGATAGTACAAAGTTCGTTTTGGATGGACGAATCTAGTTAAAATAGATAGTTTTTGCATGAAAACTCAATTCTGGTGGAATTCCACTAGATAGTACAAAGTTCGTTTTGGATGGACGAATCTAGTTAAAATAGATAGTTTTTGCATGAAAACTCAATTCTGGTGGAATTCCACTAGATAGTACAAAGTTCGTTTTGGATGGACGAATCTAGTTAAAATAGATAGTTTTTGCATGAAAACTCAATTCTGGTGGAATTCCACTAGAAAGTACAAAGTTCGTTTTGAATGGACGAATCTAGTTAAAATAGATAGTTTTTGCGTGAAAACTCAATTCTGGTGGAATTCCACTAGATAGTACAAACTTCGTTTTGAATGGACGAATCTAGTTAAAATAGATAGTTTGTGCATGAAAACTCAATTCTGGTAGAATTCCACTAGAAAGTACAAAGTTCGTTTTGAATGGACGAATCTAGTTAAAATAGATAGTTTTTGCATGAAAACTCAATTCTGGTAGAATTCCACTAGAAAGTACAAAGTTCGTTTTGAATGGACGAATCTAGTTAAAATAGATAGTTTGTGCATGAAAACTCAATTCTGGTGGAATTCCACTAGATAGTACAAAGTTCGATTTGGATGGACGAATCTAGTTAAAATAGATAGTTTTTGCATGAAAACTCAATTCTGGTGGAATTCCACTAGATAGTACAAACTTCGTTTTGAATGGACGAATCTAGTTAAAATAGATAGTTTTTGCATGAAAACTCAATTCTGGTGGAATTCCACTAGAAAGTACAAAGTTCGTTTTGAATGGACGAATCTAGTTAAAATAGATAGTTTTTGCATGAAAACTCAATTCTGGTGGAATTCCACTAGATAGTACAAAGTTCGTTTTGGATGGACGAATCTAGTTAAAATAGATAGTTTTTGCATGAAAACTCAATTCTGGTGGAATTCCACTAGAAAGTACAAAGTTCGTTTTGAATGGACGAATCTAGTTAAAATAGATAGTTTTTGCATGAAAACTCAATTCTGGTGGAATTCCACTAGAAAGTACAAAGTTCGTTTTGAATGGACGAATCTAGTTAAAATAGATAGTTTTTGCATGAAAACTCAATTCTGGTAGTATTCCACTAGAAAGTACAAAGTTCGTTTTGGATGGACGAATCTAGTTAAAATAGATAGTTTTTGCATGAAAACTCAATTCTGGTGGAATTCCACTAGATAGTACAAAGTTCGTTTTGGATGGACGAATCTAGTTAAAATAGATAGTTTTTGCATGAAAACTCAATTCTGGTGGAATTCCACTAGATAGTACAAAGTTCGTTTTGGATGGACGAATCTAGTTAAAATAGATAGTTTTTGCATGAAAACTCAATTCTGGTGGAATTCCACTAGAAAGTACAAAGTTCGTTTTGAATGGACGAATCTAGTTAAAATAGATAGTTTTTGCATGAAAACTCAATTCTGGTGGAATTCCACTAGAAAGTACAAAGTTCGTTTTGAATGGACGAATCTAGTGAAAATAGATAGTTTTTGCATGAAAACTCAATTCTGGTGGAATTCCACTAGATAGTACAAACTTCGTTTTGAATGGACGAATCTAGTTAAAATAGATAGTTTTAGCATGAAAACTCAATTCTGGTGGAATTCCATATCAAATACAAAGTTCGTTTCGGATGGACGAATCTAGTTAAAATAGATAGTTTTTGCGTGAAAACTCAATTCTGGTGGAATTCCACTAGATAGTACAAACTTCGTTTTGAATGGACGAATCTAGTTAAAATAGATAGTTTTTGCATGAAAACTCAATTCTGGTGGAATTCCACTAGATAGTACAAACTTCGTTTTGAATGGACGAATCTAGTTAAAATAGATAGTTTTTGCATGAAAACTCAATTCTGGTAGAATTCCACTAGATAGTACAAAGTTCGTTTTGGATGGACGAATCTAGTTAAAATAGATAGTTTTAGCATGAAAACTCAATTCTGGTAGAATTCCACTAGAAAGTACAAAGTTCGTTTTGAATGGACGAATCTAGTTAAAATAGATAGTTTTTGCATGAAAACTCAATTCTGGTAGAATTCCACTAGAAAGTACAAAGTTCGTTTTGAATGGACGAATCTAGTTAAAATGGATAGTTTTTGCATGAAAACTCAATTCTGGTAGAATTCCACTAGATAGTACAAAGTTCGTTTTGGATGGACGAATCTAGTTAAAATAGATAGTTTTTGCATGAAAACTCAATTCTGGTAGAATTCCACTAGATAGTACAAAGTTCGTTTTGGATGGACGAATCTAGTTAAAATAGATAGTTTTAGCATGAAAACTCAATTCTGGTAGAATTCCACTAGAAAGTACAAAGTTCGTTTTGAATGGACGAATCTAGTTAAAATAGATAGTTTTTGCATGAAAACTCAATTCTGGTGGAATTCCACTAGAAAGTACAAAGTTCGTTTTGAATGGACGAATCTAGTTAAAATAGATAGTTTTTGCATGAAAACTCAATTCTGGTGGAATTCCACTAGATAGTACAAACTTCGTTTTGAATGGACGAATCTAGTTAAAATAGATAGTTTGTGCATGAAAACTCAATTCTGGTAGAATTCCACTAGATAGTACAAAGTTCGTTTTGGATGGACGAATCTAGTTAAAATAGATAGGTTTTGCATGAAAACTCACTTCTGGTAGAATTCCATATCAAATACAAAGTTCGTTTCGGATGGACGAATCTAGTTAAAATAGATAGTTTTTGCGTGAAAACTCAATTCTGGTGGAATTCCACTAGATAGTACAAACTTCGTTTTGGATGGACGAATCTAGTTAAAATAGATAGTTTGTGCATGAAAACTCAATTCTGGTAGAATTCCACTAGAAAGTACAAAGTTCGTTTTGAATGGACGAATCTAGTTAAAATAGATAGTTTTTGCATGAAAACTCAATTCTGGTGGAATTCCACTAGAAAGTACAAAGTTCGTTTTGAATGGACGAATCTAGTTAAAATAGATAGTTTTAGCATGAAAACTCAATTCTGGTAGAATTCCACTAGAAAGTACAAAGTTCGTTTTGAATGGACGAATCTAGTTAAAATAGATAGTTTTTGCATGAAAACTCAATTCTGGTGGAATTCCACTAGAAAGTACAAAGTTCGTTTTGAATGGACGAATCTAGTTAAAATAGATAGGTTTTGCATGAAAACTCACTTCTGGTAGAATTCCATATCAAATACAAAGTTCGTTTCGGATGGACGAATCTAGTTAAAATAGATAGTTTTTGCGTGAAAACTCAATTCTGGTGGAATTCCACTATATAGTACAAACTTCGTTTTGGATGGACGAATCTAGTTAAAATAGATAGTTTGTGCATGAAAACTCAATTCTGGTAGAATTCCACTAGAAAGTACAAAGTTCGTTTTGAATGGACGAATCTAGTTAAAATAGATAGTTTGTGCATGAAAACTCAATTCTGGTAGAATTCCACTAGAAAGTACAAAGTTCGTTTTGAATGGACGAATCTAGTTAAAATAGATAGTTTTTGCATGAAAACTCAATTCTGGTAGAATTCCACTAGAAAGTACAAAGTTCGTTTTGAATGGACGAATCTAGTTAAAATAGATAGTTTTTGCATGAAAACTCAATTCTGGTGGAATTCCACTAGATAGTACAAACTTCGTTTTGAATGGACGAATCTAGTTAAAATAGATAGTTTGTGCATGAAAACTCAATTCTGGTAGAATTCCACTAGATAGTACAAAGTTCGTTTTGGATGGACGAATCTAGTTAAAATAGATAGGTTTTGCATGAAAACTCAATTCTGGTGGAATTCCACTAGATAGTACAAAGTTCGTTTTGAATTGACGAATCTAGTTAAAATAGATAGTTTTTGCGTGAAAACTCAATTCTGGTGGAATTCCACTAGATAGTACAAAGTTCGATTTGGATGGACGAATCTAGTTAAAATAGATAGTTTTTGCATGAAAACTCAATTCTGGTGGAATTCCACTAGAAAGTACAAAGTTCGTTTTGGATGGACGAATCTAGTTAAAATAGATAGTTTTTGCGTGAAAACTCAATTCTGGTGGAATTCCATAATAAAGTACAAAGTTCGATTTGAATGGACGAATCTAGTTAAAATAGATAGTTTTTGCATGAAAACTCAATTCTGGTGGAATTCCACTAGATAGTACAAAGTTCGTTTTGAATTGACGAATCTAGTTGAAATAGATAGTTTTTGCATGAAAACTCAATTCTGGTAGAATTCCATAATAAAGTACAAAGTTCGATTTGGATGGACGAATCTAGTTAAAATAGATAGTTTTTGCATGAAAACTCAATTCTGGTGGAATTCCACTAGAAAGTACAAAGTTCGTTTTGAATTGACGAATCTAGTTAAAATAGATAGTTTTTGCGTGAAAACTCAATTCTGGTGGAATTCCACTAGATAGTACAAAGTTCGATTTGGATGGACGAATCTAGTTAAAATAGATAGTTTTTGCATGAAAACTCAATTCTGGTGGAATTCCACTAGATAGTACAAAGTTCGTTTTGAATTGACGAATCTAGTTAAAATAGATAGTTTTTGCGTGAAAACTCAATTCTGGTGGAATTCCATAATAAAGTACAAAGTTCGATTTGGATGGACGAATCTAGTTAAAATAGATAGTTTTTGCATGAAAACTCAATTCTGGTGGAATTCCACTAGAAAGTACAAAGTTCGTTTTGGATGGACGAATCTAGTTAAAATAGATAGTTTTTGCGTGAAAACTCAATTCTGGTGGAATTCCATAATAAAGTACAAAGTTCGATTTGGATGGACGAATCTAGTTAAAATAGATAGTTTTTGCATGAAAACTCAATTCTGGTGGAATTCCACTAGATAGTACAAAGTTCGTTTTGAATGGACGAATCTAGTTGAAATAGATAGTTTTTGCATGAAAACTCAATTCTGGTAGAATTCCATAATAAAGTACAAAGTTCGATTTGGATGGACGAATCTAGTTAAAATAGATAGTTTTTGCATGAAAACTCAATTCTGGTGAAATTCCACTAGATAGTACAAAGTTCGTTTTGAATTGACGAATCTAATTGAAATAGATAGTTTTTGCATGAAAACTCAATTCTGGTGGAATTCCACTAGATAGTACAAAGTTCGTTTTGAATTGACGAATCTAGTTAAAATAGATAGTTTTTGCGTGAAAACTCAATTCTGGTGGAATTCCACTAGATAGTACAAAGTTCGATTTGGATGGACGAATCTAGTTAAAATAGATAGTTTTTGCATGAAAACTCAATTCTGGTGGAATTCCACTAGATAGTACAAAGTTCGATTTGGATGGACGAATCTAGTTAAAATAGATAGTTTTTGCATGAAAACTCAATTCTGGTGGAATTCCACTAGATAGTACAAAGTTCGTTTTGAATTGACGAATCTAGTTAAAATAGATAGTTTTTGCGTGAAAACTCAATTCTGGTGGAATTCCATAATAAAGTACAAAGTTCGATTTGGATGGACGAATCTAGTTAAAATAGATAGTTTTTGCATGAAAACTCAATTCTGGTGGAATTCCACTAGATAGTACAAAGTTCGTTTTGAATGGACGAATCTAGTTGAAATAGATAGTTTTTGCATGAAAACTCAATTCTGGTAGAATTCCATAATAAAGTACAAAGTTCGATTTGGATGGACGAATCTAGTTAAAATAGATAGTTTTTGCATGAAAACTCAATTCTGGTGGAATTCCACTAGAAAGTACAAAGTTCGTTTTGAATGGACAAATCTAGTTAAAATAGATAGTTTTTGCATGAAAACTCAATTCTGGTGGAATTCCACTAGAAAGTACAAAGTTCGTTTTGAATGGACAAATCTAGTTAAAATAGATAGTTTTTGCATGCAAACTCACTTCTGGTAGCATTCCATAAGAAAGTACAAAGTTCGTTTTGGATGGACAAATCTAGTTAAAATAGATAGTTTTTGCATGCAAACTCACTTCTGGTAGCATTCCATAAGAAAGTACAAAGTTCGTTTTGGATGGACGGATCTAGTTAAAGTAGATAGTTTTTGCATGAAAACTCAATCCTGGTAGCATTCCATAAGAAAGTACAAAGTTCGTTTTGGATGGACGGATCTAGTTAAAATAGATAGTTTTTGCATGCAAACTCACTTCTGGTAGCATTCCATAAGAAAGTACAAAGTTCGTTTTGGATGGACAAATCTAGTTAAAATAGATAGTTTTTGCATGCAAACTCACTTCTGGTAGCATTCCATAAGAAAGTACAAAGTTCGTTTTGGATGGACAAATCTAGTTAAAATAGATAGTTTTTGCATGCAAACTCACTTCTGGTAGCATTCCATAAGAAAGTACAAAGTTCGTTTTGGATGGACAAATCTAGTTAAAATAGATAGTTTTTGCATGCAAACTCACTTCTGGTAGCATTCCATAAGAAAGTACAAAGTTCGTTTTGGATGGACAAATCTAGTTAAAATAGATAGTTTTTGCATGCAAACTCACTTCTGGTAGCATTCCATAAGAAAGTACAAAGTTCGTTTTGGATGGACAAATCTAGTTAAAATAGATAGTTTTTGCATGCAAACTCACTTCTGGTAGCATTCCATAAGAAAGTACAAAGTTCGTTTTGGATGGACAAATCTAGTTAAAATAGATAGTTTTTGCATGCAAACTCACTTCTGGTAGCATTCCATAAGAAAGTACAAAGTTCGTTTTGGATGGACGGATCTAGTTAAAGTAGATAGTTTTTGCATGAAAACTCAATCCTGGTAGCATTCCATAAGAAAGTACAAAGTTCGTTTTGGATGGACGGATCTAGTTAAAATAGATAGTTTTTGCATGCAAACTCACTTCTGGTAGCATTCCATAAGAAAGTACAAAGTTCGTTTTGGATGGACAAATCTAGTTAAAATAGATAGTTTTTGCATGCAAACTCACTTCTGGTAGCATTCCATAAGAAAGTACAAAGTTCGTTTTGGATGGACAAATCTAGTTAAAATAGATAGTTTTTGCATGCAAACTCACTTCTGGTAGCATTCCATAAGAAAGTACAAAGTTCGTTTTGGATGGACGGATCTAGTTAAAGTAGATAGTTTTTGCATGAAAACTCAATCCTGGTAGCATTCCATAAGAAAGTACAAAGTTCGTTTTGGATGGACGGATCTAGTTAAAATAGATAGTTTTTGCATGCAAACTCACTTCTGGTAGCATTCCATAAGAAAGTACAAAGTTCGTTTTGGATGGACGGATCTAGTTAAAATAGATAGTTTTTGCATGCAAACTCACTTCTGGTAGCATTCCATAAGAAAGTACAAAGTTCGTTTTGGATGGACAAATCTAGTTAAAATAGATAGTTTTTGCATGCAAACTCACTTCTGGTAGCATTCCATAAGAAAGTACAAAGTTCGTTTTGGATGGACAAATCTAGTTAAAATAGATAGTTTTTGCATGCAAACTCACTTCTGGTAGCATTCCATAAGAAAGTACAAAGTTCGTTTTGGATGGACAAATCTAGTTAAAATAGATAGTTTTTGCATGCAAACTCACTTCTGGTAGCATTCCATAAGAAAGTACAAAGTTCGTTTTGGATGGACAAATCTAGTTAAAATAGATAGTTTTTGCATGCAAACTCACTTCTGGTAGCATTCCATAAGAAAGTACAAAGTTCGTTTTGGATGGACGAATCTAGTTGAAATTGGTAGTTTTTGCATGCAAACTCACTTCTGGTAGCATTCCATAAGAAAGTACAAAGTTCGTTTTGGATGGACGAATCTAGTTGAAATTGGTAGTTTTTGCATGCAAACTCACTTTTGGTAGCATTCCATAAGAAAGTACAAAGTTCGTTTTGGATGGACGAATCTAGTTGAAATTGGTAGTTTTTGCATGCAAACTTACTTCTGGTAGCATTCCATATTAAAGTACAAAGTTCGTTTTGGATGGACGAATCTAGTTGAAATTGGTAGTTTTTGCATGCAAACTCACTTCTGGTAGCATTCCATAAGAAAGTACAAAGTTCGTTTTGGATGGACGAATCTAGTTGAAATTGGTAGTTTTTGCATGCAAACTCACTTCTGGTAGCATTCCATAAGAAAGTACAAAGTTCGTTTTGGATGGACGAATCTAGTTGAAATTGGTAGTTTTTGCATGCAAACTCACTTCTGGTAGCATTCCATAAGAAAGTACAAAGTTCGTTTTGGATGGACGAATCTAGTTGAAATTGGTAGTTTTTGCATGCAAACTCACTTCTGGTAGCATTCCATAAGAAAGTACAAAGTTCGTTTTGGATGGACGAATCTAGTTGAAATTGGTAGTTTTTGCATGCAAACTTACTTCTGGTAGCATTCCATAAGAAAGTACAAAGTTCGTTTTGGATGGACGAATCTAGTTAAAATAGATAGTTTTTGCATGCAAACTTACTTCTGGTAGCATTCCATAAGAAAGTACAAAGTTCGTTTTGGATGGACGAATCTAGTTGAAATTGGTAGTTTTTGCATGAAAACTCAATCCTGGTAGCATTCCATAAGAAAGTACAAAGTTCGTTTTGGATGGACGGATCTAGTTAAAATAGATAGTTTTTGCATGCAAACTCACTTCTGGTAGCATTCCATAAGAAAGTACAAAGTTCGTTTTGGATGGACAAATCTAGTTAAAATAGATAGTTTTTGCATGCAAACTCACTTCTGGTAGCATTCCATAAGAAAGTACAAAGTTCGTTTTGGATGGACAAATCTAGTTAAAATAGATAGTTTTTGCATGCAAACTCACTTCTGGTAGCATTCCATAAGAAAGTACAAAGTTCGTTTTGGATGGACAAATCTAGTTAAAATAGATAGTTTTTGCATGCAAACTTACTTCTGGTAGTATTCCATAAGAAAGTACAAAGTTCGTTTTGGATGGACGAATCTAGTTGAAATTGGTAGTTTTTGCATGCAAACTCACTTCTGGTAGCATTCCATAAGAAAGTACAAAGTTCGTTTTGGATGGACGAATCTAGTTGAAATTGGTAGTTTTTTGCATGCAAACTCACTTCTGGTAGCATTCCATATTAAAGTACAAAGTTCGTTTTGGATGGACGAATCTAGTTGAAATTGGTAGTTTTTGCATGCAAACTTACTTCTGGTAGCATTCCATAAGAAAGTACAAAGTTCGTTTTGGATGGACGAATCTAGTTGAAATTGGTAGTTTTTGCATGCAAACTCACTTCTGGTAGCATTCCATAAGAAAGTACAAAGTTCGTTTTGGATGGACGAATCTAGTTGAAATTGGTAGTTTTTGCATGCAAACTCACTTTTGGTAGCATTCCATAAGAAAGTACAAAGTTCGTTTTGGATGGACGAATCTAGTTGAAATTGGTAGTTTTTGCATGCAAACTTACTTCTGGTAGCATTCCATATTAAAGTACAAAGTTCGTTTTGGATGGACGAATCTAGTTGAAATTGGTAGTTTTTGCATGCAAACTCACTTCTGGTAGCATTCCATAAGAAAGTACAAAGTTCGTTTTGGATGGACGAATCTAGTTGAAATTGGTAGTTTTTGCATGCAAACTCACTTCTGGTAGCATTCCATAAGAAAGTACAAAGTTCGTTTTGGATGGACGAATCTAGTTGAAATTGGTAGTTTTTGCATGCAAACTCACTTCTGGTAGCATTCCATAAGAAAGTACAAAGTTCGTTTTGGATGGACGAATCTAGTTGAAATTGGTAGTTTTTGCATGCAAATTCACTTCTGGTAGCATTCCATAAGAAAGTACAAAGTTCGTTTTGGATGGACGAATCTAGTTGAAATTGGTAGTTTTTGCATGCAAACTTACTTCTGGTAGCATTCCATAAGAAAGTACAAAGTTCGTTTTGGATGGACGAATCTAGTTGAAATTGGTAGTTTTTGCATGCAAACTTACTTCTGGTAGCATTCCATATTAAAGTACAAAGTTCGTTTTGGATGGACGAATCTAGTTGAAATTGGTAGTTTTTGCATGCAAACTCACTTCTGGTAGCATTCCATATTAAAGTACAAAGTTCGTTTTGGATGGTCGAATCTAGTTGAAATTGGTAGTTTTTGCATGCAAACTCACTTCTGGTAGCATTCCATAAGAAAGTACAAAGTTCGTTTTGGATGGACGAATCTAGTTAAAATTGGTAGTTTTTGTACGCAAACTCACTTCTGGTAGCATTCCATATTAAAGTACAAAGTTCGTTTTGGATGGACGAATCTAGTTGAAATTGGTAGTTTTTGCATGCAAACTCACTTCTGGTAGCATTCCATAAGAAAGTACAAAGTTCGTTTTGGATGGACGAATCTAGTTGAAATTGGTAGTTTTTGCATGCAAACTCACTTCTGGTAGCATTCCATAAGAAAGTACAAAGTTCGTTTTGGATGGACGAATCTAGTTGAAATTGGTAGTTTTTGCATGCAAACTTACTTCTGGTAGCATTCCATAAGAAAGTACAAAGTTCGTTTTGGATGGACGAATCTAGTTGAAATTGGTAGTTTTTGCATGCAAACTCACTTCTGGTAGCATTCCATAAGAAAGTACAAAGTTCGTTTTGGATGGACGAATCTAGTTGAAATTGGTAGTTTTTGCATGCAAACTTACTTCTGGTAGCATTCCATATTAAAGTACAAAGTTCGTTTTGGATGGACGAATCTAGTTGAAATTGGTAGTTTTTGCATGCAAACTCACTTCTGGTAGCATTCCATAAGAAAGTACAAAGTTCGTTTTGGATGGACGAATCTAGTTGAAATTGGTAGTTTTTGCATGCAAACTCACTTCTGGTAGCATTCCATAAGAAAGTACAAAGTTCGTTTTGGATGGACGAATCTAGTTGAAATTGGTAGTTTTTGCATGCAAACTTACTTCTGGTAGCATTCCATATTAAAGTACAAAGTTCGTTTTGGATGGACGAATCTAGTTGAAATTGGTAGTTTTTGCATGCAAACTCACTTCTGGTAGCATTCCATAAGAAAGTACAAAGTTCGTTTTGGATGGACGAATCTAGTTGAAATTGGTAGTTTTTGCATGCAAACTCACTTCTGGTAGCATTCCATAAGAAAGTACAAAATTCGTTTTGGATGGACGAATCTAGTTGAAATTGGTAGTTTTTGCATGCAAACTTACTTCTGGTAGCATTCCATAAGAAAGTACAAAGTTCGTTTTGGATGGACGAATCTAGTTGAAATTGGTAGTTTTTGCATGCAAACTCACTTCTGGTAGCATTCCATAAGAAAGTACAAAGTTCGTTTTGGATGGACGAATCTAGTTGAAATTGGTAGTTTTTGCATGCAAACTCACTTCTGGTAGCATTCCATAAGAAAGTACAAAGTTCGTTTTGGATGGACGAATCTAGTTGAAATTGGTAGTTTTTGCATGCAAACTTACTTCTGGTAGCATTCCATAAGAAAGTACAAAGTTCGTTTTGGATGGACGAATCTAGTTAAAATTGGTAGTTTTTGCATGCAAACTCACTTCTGGTAGCATTCCATAAGAAAGTACAAAGTTCGTTTTGGATGGACGAATCTAGTTGAAATTGGTAGTTTTTGCATGCAAACTCACTTCTGGTAGCATTCCATAAGAAAGTACAAAGTTCGTTTTGGATGGACAAATCTAGTTAAAATAGATAGTTTTTGCATGCAAACTCACTTCTGGTAGCATTCCATAAGAAAGTACAAAGTTCGTTTTGGATGGACGAATCTAGTTGAAATTGGTAGTTTTTGCATGCAAACTTACTTCTGGTAGCATTCCATATTAAAGTACAAAGTTCGTTTTGGATGGACGAATCTAGTTGAAATTGGTAGTTTTTGCATGCAAACTCACTTCTGGTAGCATTCCATAAGAAAGTACAAAGTTCGTTTTGGATGGACGAATCTAGTTGAAATTGGTAGTTTTTGCATGCAAACTCACTTCTGGTAGCATTCCATAAGAAAGTACAAAGTTCGTTTTGGATGGACGAATCTAGTTGAAATTGGTAGTTTTTGCATGCAAACTCACTTCTGGTAGCATTCCATAAGAAAGTACAAAGTTCGTTTTGGATGGACGAATCTAGTTGAAATTGGTAGTTTTTGCATGCAAACTCACTTCTGGTAGCATTCCATAAGAAAGTACAAAGTTCGTTTTGGATGGACGAATCTAGTTGAAATTGGTAGTTTTTGCATGCAAACTTACTTCTGGTAGCATTCCATATTAAAGTACAAAGTTCGTTTTGGATGGACGAATCTAGTTGAAATTGGTAGTTTTTGCATGCAAACTCACTTCTGGTAGCATTCCATAAGAAAGTACAAAGTTCGTTTTGGATGGACGAATCTAGTTGAAATTGGTAGTTTTTGCATGCAAACTCACTTCTGGTAGCATTCCATAAGAAAGTACAAAGTTCGTTTTGGATGGACGAATCTAGTTGAAATTGGTAGTTTTTGCATGCAAACTTACTTCTGGTAGCATTCCATATTAAAGTACAAAGTTCGTTTTGGATGGACGAATCTAGTTGAAATTGGTAGTTTTTGCATGCAAACTCACTTCTGGTAGCATTCCATAAGAAAGTACAAAGTTCGTTTTGGATGGACGAATCTAGTTGAAATTGGTAGTTTTTGCATGCAAACTTACTTCTGGTAGCATTCCATAAGAAAGTACAAAGTTCGTTTTGGATGGACGAATCTAGTTGAAATTGGTAGTTTTTGCATGCAAACTCACTTCTGGTAGCATTCCATAAGAAAGTACAAAGTTCGTTTTGGATGGACGAATCTAGTTGAAATTGGTAGTTTTTGCATGCAAACTCACTTCTGGTAGCATTCCATAAGAAAGTACAAAGTTCGTTTTGGATGGACGAATCTAGTTGAAATTGGTAGTTTTTGCATGCAAACTCACTTCTGGTAGCATTCCATAAGAAAGTACAAAGTTCGTTTTGGATGGACGAATCTAGTTGAAATTGGTAGTTTTTGCATGCAAACTTACTTCTGGTAGCATTCCATAAGAAAGTACAAAGTTCGTTTTGGATGGACGAATCTAGTTGAAATTGGTAGTTTTTGCATGCAAACTCACTTCTGGTAGCATTCCATAAGAAAGTACAAAGTTCGTTTTGGATGGACGAATCTAGTTGAAATTGGTAGTTTTTGCATGCAAACTTACTTCTGGTAGCATTCCATATTAAAGTACAAAGTTCGTTTTGGATGGACGAATCTAGTTGAAATTGGTAGTTTTTGCATGCAAACTCACTTCTGGTAGCATTCCATAAGAAAGTACAAAGTTCGTTTTGGATGGACGAATCTAGTTGAAATTGGTAGTTTTTGCATGCAAACTCACTTCTGGTAGCATTCCATAAGAAAGTACAAAGTTCGTTTTGGATGGACGAATCTAGTTGAAATTGGTAGTTTTTGCATGCAAACTTACTTCTGGTAGCATTCCATATTAAAGTACAAAGTTCGTTTTGGATGGACGAATCTAGTTGAAATTGGTAGTTTTTGCATGCAAACTCACTTCTGGTAGCATTCCATAAGAAAGTACAAAGTTCGTTTTGGATGGACGAATCTAGTTGAAATTGGTAGTTTTTGCATGCAAACTCACTTCTGGTAGCATTCCATAAGAAAGTACAAAATTCGTTTTGGATGGACGAATCTAGTTGAAATTGGTAGTTTTTGCATGCAAACTTACTTCTGGTAGCATTCCATAAGAAAGTACAAAGTTCGTTTTGGATGGACGAATCTAGTTGAAATTGGTAGTTTTTGCATGCAAACTCACTTCTGGTAGCATTCCATAAGAAAGTACAAAGTTCGTTTTGGATGGACGAATCTAGTTGAAATTGGTAGTTTTTGCATGCAAACTCACTTCTGGTAGCATTCCATAAGAAAGTACAAAGTTCGTTTTGGATGGACGAATCTAGTTGAAATTGGTAGTTTTTGCATGCAAACTTACTTCTGGTAGCATTCCATAAGAAAGTACAAAGTTCGTTTTGGATGGACGAATCTAGTTAAAATTGGTAGTTTTTGCATGCAAACTCACTTCTGGTAGCATTCCATAAGAAAGTACAAAGTTCGTTTTGGATGGACGAATCTAGTTGAAATTGGTAGTTTTTGCATGCAAACTCACTTCTGGTAGCATTCCATAAGAAAGTACAAAGTTCGTTTTGGATGGACAAATCTAGTTAAAATAGATAGTTTTTGCATGCAAACTCACTTCTGGTAGCATTCCATAAGAAAGTACAAAGTTCGTTTTGGATGGACAAATCTAGTTAAAATAGATAGTTTTTGCATGCAAACTCACTTCTGGTAGCATTCCATATTAAAGTACAAAGTTCGTTTTGGATGGACGAATCTAGTTGAAATAGATAGTTTTTGCATGCAAACTCACTTCTGGTAGCATTCCATAAGAAAGTACAAAGTTCGTTTTGGATGGACAAATCTAGTTGAAATTGGTAGTTTTTGCATGCAAACTTACTTCTGGTAGCATTCCATAAGAAAGTACAAAGTTCGTTTTGGATGGACGAATCTAGTTGAAATTGGTAGTTTTTGCATGCAAACTTACTTCTGGTAGCATTCCATAAGAAAGTACAAAGTTCGTTTTGGATGGACAAATCTAGTTAAAATAGATAGTTTTTGCATGCAAACTCACTTCTGGTAGCATTCCATATTAAAGTACAAAGTTCGTTTTGGATGGACGAATCTAGTTGAAATTGGTAGTTTTTGCATGCAAACTCACTTCTGGTAGCATTCCATAAGAAAGTACAAAGTTCGTTTTGGATGGACGAATCTAGTTGAAATTGGTAGTTTTTGCATGCAAACTTACTTCTGGTAGCATTCCATAAGAAAGTACAAAGTTCGTTTTGGATGGACAAATCTAGTTAAAATAGATAGTTTTTGCATGCAAACTTACTTCTGGTAGCATTCCATAAGAAAGTACAAAGTTCGTTTTGGATGGACGAATCTAGTTGAAATTGGTAGTTTTTGCATGCAAACTTACTTCTGGTAGCATTCCATAAGAAAGTACAAAGTTCGTTTTGGATGGACAAATCTAGTTAAAATAGATAGTTTTTGCATGCAAACTCACTTCTGGTAGCATTCCATAAGAAAGTACAAAGTTCGTTTTGGATGGACAAATCTAGTTAAAATAGATAGTTTTTGCATGCAAACTCACTTCTGGTAGCATTCCATAAGAAAGTACAAAGTTCGTTTTGGATGGACGAATCTAGTTGAAATTGGTAGTTTTTGCATGCAAACTTACTTCTGGTAGCATTCCATAAGAAAGTACAAAGTTCGTTTTGGATGGACAAATCTAGTTAAAATAGATAGTTTTTGCATGCAAACTTACTTCTGGTAGCATTCCATAAGAAAGTACAAAGTTCGTTTTGGATGGACGAATCTAGTTGAAATTGGTAGTTTTTGCATGCAAACTCACTTCTGGTAGCATTCCATATTAAAGTACAAAGTTCGTTTTGGATGGACGAATCTAGTTGAAATTGGTAGTTTTTGCATGCAAACTCACTTCTGGTAGCATTCCATAAGAAAGTACAAAGTTCGTTTTGGATGGACGAATCTAGTTGAAATTGGTAGTTTTTGCATGCAAACTCACTTCTGGTAGCATTCCATAAGAAAGTACAAAGTTCGTTTTGGATGGACGAATCTAGTTGAAATTGGTAGTTTTTGCATGCAAACTTACTTCTGGTAGCATTCCATATTAAAGTACAAAGTTCGTTTTGGATGGACGAATCTAGTTGAAATTGGTAGTTTTTGCATGCAAACTCACTTCTGGTAGCATTCCATAAGAAAGTACAAAGTTCGTTTTGGATGGACAAATCTAGTTAAAATAGATAGTTTTTGCATGCAAACTCACTTCTGGTAGCATTCCATAGTAAAGTACAAAGTTCGTTTTGGATGGACAAATCTAGTTAAAATAGATAGTTTTTGCATGCAAACTCACTTCTGGTAGCATTCCATAAGAAAGTACAAAGTTCGTTTTGGATGGACGAATCTAGTTGAAATTGGTAGTTTTTGCATGCAAACTTACTTCTGGTAGCATTCCATATTAAAGTACAAAGTTCGTTTTGGATGGACGAATCTAGTTGAAATTGGTAGTTTTTGCATGCAAACTCACTTCTGGTAGCATTCCATAAGAAAGTACAAAGTTCGTTTTGGATGGACGAATCTAGTTGAAATTGGTAGTTTTTGCATGCAAACTCACTTCTGGTAGCATTCCATAAGAAAGTACAAAGTTCGTTTTGGATGGACGAATCTAGTTAAAATAGATAGTTTTTGCATGCAAACTTACTTCTGGTAGCATTCCATAAGAAAGTACAAAGTTCGTTTTGGATGGACAAATCTAGTTAAAATAGATAGTTTTTGCATGCAAACTCACTTCTGGTAGCATTCCATAAGAAAGTACAAAGTTCGTTTTGGATGGACAAATCTAGTTAAAATAGATAGTTTTTGCATGCAAACTCACTTCTGGTAGCATTCCATATTAAAGTACAAAGTTCGTTTTGGATGGACGAATCTAGTTGAAATTGGTAGTTTTTGCATGCAAACTCACTTCTGGTAGCATTCCATATTAAAGTACAAAGTTCGTTTTGGATGGACGAATCTAGTTGAAATTGGTAGTTTTTGCATGCAAACTCACTTCTGGTAGCATTCCATAAGAAAGTACAAAGTTCGTTTTGGATGGACGAATCTAGTTAAAATAGATAGTTTTTGCATGCAAACTCACTTCTGGTAGCATTCCATAAGAAAGTACAAAGTTCGTTTTGGATGGACGAATCTAGTTAAAATAGATAGTTTTTGCATGCAAACTCACTTCTGGTAGCATTCCATAAGAAAGTACAAAGTTCGTTTTGGATGGACAAATCTAGTTAAAATAGATAGTTTTTGCATGCAAACTCACTTCTGGTAGCATTCCATATTAAAGTACAAAGTTCGTTTTGGATGGACGAATCTAGTTGAAATAGATAGTTTTTGCATGCAAACTCACTTCTGGTAGCATTCCATATTAAAGTACAAAGTTCGTTTTGGATGGACGAATCTAGTTGAAATTGGTAGTTTTTGCATGCAAACTCACTTCTGGTAGCATTCCATAAGAAAGTACAAAGTTCGTTTTGGATGGACGAATCTAGTTGAAATTGGTAGTTTTTGCATGCAAACTCACTTCTGGTAGCATTCCATATTAAAGTACAAAGTTCGTTTTGGATGGACGAATCTAGTTGAAATTGGTAGTTTTTGCATGCAAACTTACTTCTGGTAGCATTCCATAAGAAAGTACAAAGTTCGTTTTGGATGGACGAATCTAGTTGAAATTGGTAGTTTTTGCATGCAAACTCACTTCTGGTAGCATTCCATAAGAAAGTACAAAGTTCGTTTTGGATGGACGAATCTAGTTAAAATAGATAGTTTTTGCATGCAAACTCACTTCTGGTAGCATTCCATATTAAAGTACAAAGTTCGTTTTGGATGGACGAATCTAGTTGAAATAGATAGTTTTTGCATGCAAACTCACTTCTGGTAGCATTCCATAAGAAAGTACAAAGTTCGTTTTGGATGGACGAATCTAGTTAAAATAGATAGTTTTTGCATGCAAACTCACTTCTGGTAGCATTCCATAAGAAAGTACAAAGTTCGTTTTGGATGGACGAATCTAGTTAAAATAGATAGTTTTTGCATGCAAA
Organism: Anopheles moucheti; assembly: GCF_943734755.1. Lineage (NCBI taxonomy): Eukaryota > Metazoa > Arthropoda > Insecta > Diptera > Culicidae > Anopheles > Anopheles moucheti. Next base: position 26,122 of record NW_026453631.1, read on the forward strand.
CTCACTTCTGGTAGCATTCCATAAGAAAGTACAAAGTTCGTTTTGGATGGACAAATCTAGTTAAAATAGATAGTTTTTGCATGCAAACTCACTTCTGGTAGCATTCCATATTAAAGTACAAAGTTCGTTTTGGATGGACGAATCTAGTTGAAATTGGTAGTTTTTGCATGCAAACTTACTTCTGGTAGCATTCCATAAGAAAGTACAAAGTTCGTTTTGGATGGACGAATCTAGTTGAAATTGGTAGTTTTTGCATGCAAACTCACTTCTGGTAGCATTCCATATTAAAGTACAAAGTTCGTTTTGGATGGACGAATCTAGTTGAAATAGATAGTTTTTGCATGCAAACTCACTTCTGGTAGCATTCCATAAGAAAGTACAAAGTTCGTTTTGGATGGACGAATCTAGTTGAAATTGGTAGTTTTTGCATGCAAACTCACTTCTGGTAGCATTCCATAAGAAAGTACAAAGTTCGTTTTGGATGGACGAATCTAGTTAAAATAGATAGTTTTTGCATGCAAACTCACTTCTGGTAGCATTCCATATTAAAGTACAAAGTTCGTTTTGGATGGACGAATCTAGTTGAAATTGGTAGTTTTTGCATGCAAACTCACTTCTGGTAGCATTCCATATTAAAGTACAAAGTTCGTTTTGGATGGACGAATCTAGTTGAAATTGGTAGTTTTTGCATGCAAACTCACTTCTGGTAGCATTCCATAAGAAAGTACAAAGTTCGTTTTGGATGGACGAATCTAGTTGAAATTGGTAGTTTTTGCATGCAAACTCACTTCTGGTAGCATTCCATATTAAAGTACAAAGTTCGTTTTGGATGGACGAATCTAGTTGAAATTGGTAGTTTTTGCATGCAAACTCACTTCTGGTAGCATTCCATATTAAAGTACAAAGTTCGTTTTGGATGGACGAATCTAGTTGAAATTGGTAGTTTTTGCATGCAAACTCACTTCTGGTAGCATTCCATAAGAAAGTACAAAGTTCGTTTTGGATGGACGAATCTAGTTGAAATTGGTAGTTTTTGCATGCAAACTCACTTCTGGTAGCATTCCATATTAAAGTACAAAGTTCGTTTTGGATGGACGAATCTAGTTGAAATTGGTAGTTTTTGCATGCAAACTTACTTCTGGTAGCATTCCATAAGAAAGTACAAAGTTCGTTTTGGATGGACGAATCTAGTTGAAATTGGTAGTTTTTGCATGCAAACTCACTTCTGGTAGCATTCCATATTAAAGTACAAAGTTCGTTTTGGATGGACGAATCTAGTTGAAATAGATAGTTTTTGCATGCAAACTCACTTCTGGTAGCATTCCATAAGAAAGTACAAAGTTCGTTTTGGATGGACAAATCTAGTTAAAATAGATAGTTTTTGCATGCAAACTCACTTCTGGTAGCATTCCATATTAAAGTACAAAGTTCGTTTTGGATGGACGAATCTAGTTGAAATTGGTAGTTTTTGCATGCAAACTCACTTCTGGTAGCATTCCATATTAAAGTACAAAGTTCGTTTTGGATGGACGAATCTAGTTGAAATTGGTAGTTTTTGCATGCAAACTCACTTCTGGTAGCATTCCATAAGAAAGTACAAAGTTCGTTTTGGATGGACGAATCTAGTTGAAATTGGTAGTTTTTGCATGCAAACTCACTTCTGGTAGCATTCCATATTAAAGTACAAAGTTCGTTTTGGATGGACGAATCTAGTTGAAATTGGTAGTTTTTGCATGCAAACTTACTTCTGGTAGCATTCCATAAGAAAGTACAAAGTTCGTTTTGGATGGACGAATCTAGTTGAAATTGGTAGTTTTTGCATGCAAACTCACTTCTGGTAGCATTCCATATTAAAGTACAAAGTTCGTTTTGGATGGACGAATCTAGTTGAAATAGATAGTTTTTGCATGCAAACTCACTTCTGGTAGCATTCCATAAGAAAGTACAAAGTTCGTTTTGGATGGACAAATCTAGTTAAAATAGATAGTTTTTGCATGCAAACTCACTTCTGGTAGCATTCCATATTAAAGTACAAAGTTCGTTTTGGATGGACGAATCTAGTTGAAATAGATAGTTTTTGCATGCAAACTCACTTCTGGTAGCATTCCATATTAAAGTACAAAGTTCGTTTTGGATGGACGAATCTAGTTGAAATTGGTAGTTTTTGCATGCAAACTCACTTCTGGTAGCATTCCATATTAAAGTACAAAGTTCGTTTTGGATGGACGAATCTAGTTGAAATTGGTAGTTTTTGCATGCAAACTCACTTCTGGTAGCATTCCATATTAAAGTACAAAGTTCGTTTTGGATGGACGAATCTAGTTGAAATTGGTAGTTTTTGCATGCAAACTTACTTCTGGTAGCATTCCATAAGAAAGTACAAAGTTCGTTTTGGATGGACGAATCTAGTTGAAATTGGTAGTTTTTGCATGCAAACTCACTTCTGGTAGCATTCCATATTAAAGTACAAAGTTCGTTTTGGATGGACGAATCTAGTTGAAATAGATAGTTTTTGCATGCAAACTCACTTCTGGTAGCATTCCATAAGAAAGTACAAAGTTCGTTTTGGATGGACGAATCTAGTTGAAATTGGTAGTTTTTGCATGCAAACTCACTTCTGGTAGCATTCCATAAGAAAGTACAAAGTTCGTTTTGGATGGACGAATCTAGTTGAAATTGGTAGTTTTTGCATGCAAACTCACTTCTGGTAGCATTCCATAAGAAAGTACAAAGTTCGTTTTGGATGGACGAATCTAGTTGAAATTGGTAGTTTTTGCATGCAAACTCACTTCTGGTAGCATTCCATAAGAAAGTACAAAGTTCGTTTTGGATGGACGAATCTAGTTGAAATTGGTAGTTTTTGCATGCAAACTCACTTCTGGTAGCATTCCATAAGAAAGTACAAAGTTCGTTTTGGATGGACGAATCTAGTTGAAATTGGTAGTTTTTGCATGCAAACTCACTTCTGGTAGCATTCCATAAGAAAGTACAAAGTTCGTTTTGGATGGACGAATCTAGTTGAAATTGGTAGTTTTTGCATGCAAACTCACTTCTGGTAGCATTCCATAAGAAAGTACAAAGTTCGTTTTGGATGGACGAATCTAGTTGAAATTGGTAGTTTTTGCATGCAAACTCACTTCTGGTAGCATTCCATAAGAAAGTACAAAGTTCGTTTTGGATGGACGAATCTAGTTGAAATTGGTAGTTTTTGCATGCAAACTCACTTCTGGTAGCATTCCATAAGAAAGTACAAAGTTCGTTTTGGATGGACGAATCTAGTTGAAATTGGTAGTTTTTGCATGCAAACTCACTTCTGGTAGCATTCCATAAGAAAGTACAAAGTTCGTTTTGGATGGACGGATCTAGTTAAAATAGATAGTTTTTGCATGCAAACTCACTTCTGGTAGCATTCCATAAGAAAGTACAAAGTTCGTTTTGGATGGACGGATCTAGTTAAAATAGATAGTTTTTGCATGCAAACTCACTTCTGGTAGCATTCCATAAGAAAGTACAAAGTTCGTTTTGGATGGACGGATCTAGTTAAAATAGATAGTTTTTGCATGCAAACTCACTTCTGGTAGCATTCCATAAGAAAGTACAAAGTTCGTTTTGGATGGACGAATCTAGTTGAAATTGGTAGTTTTTGCATGCAAACTTACTTCTGGTAGCATTCCATAAGAAAGTACAAAGTTCGTTTTGGATGGACGAATCTAGTTGAAATTGGTAGTTTTTGCATGCAAACTTACTTTTGGTAGCATTCCATAAGAAAGTACAAAGTTCGTTTTGGATGGACGAATCTAGTTGAAATAGATAGTTTTTGCATGCAAACTCACTTCTGGTAGCATTCCATAAGAAAGTACAAAGTTCGTTTTGGATGGACAAATCTAGTTGAAATAGATAGTTTTTGCATGCAAACTCACTTCTGGTAGCATTCCATAAGAAAGTACAAAGTTCGTTTTGGATGGACGAATCTAGTTGAAATTGGTAGTTTTTGCATGCAAACTTACTTTTGGTAGCATTCCATAAGAAAGTACAAAGTTCGTTTTGGATGGACGAATCTAGTTGAAATTGGTAGTTTTTGCATGCAAACTTACTTTTGGTAGCATTCCATAAGAAAGTACAAAGTTCGTTTTGGATGGACAAATCTAGTTAAAATAGATAGTTTTTGCATGCAAACTCACTTCTGGTAGCATTCCATAAGAAAGTACAAAGTTCGTTTTGGATGGACGAATCTAGTTGAAATTGGTAGTTTTTGCATGCAAACTCACTTCTGGTAGCATTCCATATTACAGTACAAAGTTCGTTTTGGATGGACGAATCTAGTTAAAATAGATAGTTTTTGCATGCAAACTCACTTCTGGTAGCATTCCATAAGAAAGTACAAAGTTCGTTTTGGATGGACAAATCTAGTTGAAATAGATAGTTTTTGCATGCAAACTCACTTCTGGTAGCATTCCATAAGAAAGTACAAAGTTCGTTTTGGATGGACGAATCTAGTTGAAATTGGTAGTTTTTGCATGCAAACTCACTTCTGGTAGCATTCTATAAGAAAGTACAAAGTTCGTTTTGGATGGACGAATCTAGTTAAAATAGATAGTTTTTGCATGCAAACTCACTTCTGGTAGCATTCCATAAGAAAGTACAAAGTTCGTTTTGGATGGACGAATCTAGTTGAAATTGGTAGTTTTTGCATGCAAACTCACTTCTGGTAGCATTCCATATTAAAGTACAAAGTTCGTTTTGGATGGACGAATCTAGTTGAAATTGGTAGTTTTTGCATGCAAACTCACTTCTGGTAGCATTCCATATTACAGTACAAAGTTCGTTTTGGATGGACGAATCTAGTTAAAATAGATAGTTTTTGCATGCAAACTCACTTCTGGTAGCATTCCATATTAAAGTACAAAGTTCGTTTTGGATGGACGAATCTAGTTGAAATTGGTAGTTTTTGCATGCAAACTCACTTCTGGTAGCATTCCATATTAAAGTACAAAGTTCGTTTTGGATGGACGAATCTAGTTAAAATAGATAGTTTTTGCATGCAAACTCACTTCTGGTAGCATTCCATATTAAAGTACAAAGTTCGTTTTGGATGGACGAATCTAGTTAAAATAGATAGTTTTTGCATGCAAACTCACTTCTGGTAGCATTCCATAAGAAAGTACAAAGTTCGTTTTGGATGGACGAATCTAGTTGAAATTGGTAGTTTTTGCATGCAAACTCACTTCTGGTAGCATTCCATATTAAAGTACAAAGTTCGTTTTGGATGGACGAATCTAGTTGAAATTGGTAGTTTTTGCATGCAAACTTACTTCTGGTAGCATTCCATAAGAAAGTACAAAGTTCGTTTTGGATGGACGAATCTAGTTGAAATTGGTAGTTTTTGCATGCAAACTCACTTCTGGTAGCATTCCATAAGAAAGTACAAAGTTCGTTTTGGATGGACGAATCTAGTTAAAATAGATAGTTTTTGCATGCAAACTCACTTCTGGTAGCATTCCATAAGAAAGTACAAAGTTCGTTTTGGATGGACAAATCTAGTTAAAATAGATAGTTTTTGCATGCAAACTCACTTCTGGTAGCATTCCATAAGAAAGTACAAAGTTCGTTTTGGATGGACAAATCTAGTTGAAATTGGTAGTTTTTGCATGCAAACTTACTTCTGGTAGCATTCCATAAGAAAGTACAAAGTTCGTTTTGGATGGACGAATCTAGTTGAAATTGGTAGTTTTTGCATGCAAACTTACTTCTGGTAGCATTCCATAAGAAAGTACAAAGTTCGTTTTGGATGGACGAATCTAGTTGAAATTGGTAGTTTTTGCATGCAAACTTACTTCTGGTAGCATTCCATAAGAAAGTACAAAGTTCGTTTTGGATGGACGAATCTAGTTGAAATTGGTAGTTTTTGCATGCAAACTTACTTTTGGTAGCATTCCATAAGAAAGTACAAAGTTCGTTTTGGATGGACGAATCTAGTTAAAATAGATAGTTTTTGCATGCAAACTCACTTCTGGTAGCATTCCATAAGAAAGTACAAAGTTCGTTTTGGATGGACAAATCTAGTTGAAATAGATAGTTTTTGCATGCAAACTCACTTCTGGTAGCATTCCATAAGAAAGTACAAAGTTCGTTTTGGATGGACGAATCTAGTTGAAATTGGTAGTTTTTGCATGCAAACTTACTTTTGGTAGCATTCCATAAGAAAGTACAAAGTTCGTTTTGGATGGACGAATCTAGTTGAAATTGGTAGTTTTTGCATGCAAACTCACTTTTGGTAGCATTCCATAAGAAAGTACAAAGTTCGTTTTGGATGGACAAATCTAGTTAAAATAGATAGTTTTTGCATGCAAACTCACTTCTGGTAGCATTCCATAAGAAAGTACAAAGTTCGTTTTGGATGGACAAATCTAGTTGAAATTGGTAGTTTTTGCATGCAAACTTACTTCTGGTAGCATTCCATAAGAAAGTACAAAGTTCGTTTTGGATGGACAAATCTAGTTAAAATAGATAGTTTTTGCATGCAAACTCACTTCTGGTAGCATTCCATAAGAAAGTACAAAGTTCGTTTTGGATGGACAAATCTAGTTGAAATAGATAGTTTTTGCATGCAAACTTACTTCTGGTAGCATTCCATAAGAAAGTACAAAGTTCGTTTTGGATGGACGAATCTAGTTGAAATTGGTAGTTTTTGCATGCAAACTTACTTCTGGTAGCATTCCATAAGAAAGTACAAAGTTCGTTTTGGATGGACGAATCTAGTTGAAATTGGTAGTTTTTGCATGCAAACTTACTTCTGGTAGCATTCCATAAGAAAGTACAAAGTTCGTTTTGGATGGACGAATCTAGTTGAAATTGGTAGTTTTTGCATGCAAACTTACTTTTGGTAGCATTCCATAAGAAAGTACAAAGTTCGTTTTGGATGGACGAATCTAGTTAAAATAGATAGTTTTTGCATGCAAACTCACTTCTGGTAGCATTCCATAAGAAAGTACAAAGTTCGTTTTGGATGGACAAATCTAGTTGAAATAGATAGTTTTTGCATGCAAACTCACTTCTGGTAGCATTCCATAAGAAAGTACAAAGTTCGTTTTGGATGGACGAATCTAGTTGAAATTGGTAGTTTTTGCATGCAAACTTACTTTTGGTAGCATTCCATAAGAAAGTACAAAGTTCGTTTTGGATGGACGAATCTAGTTGAAATTGGTAGTTTTTGCATGCAAACTCACTTCTGGTAGCATTCCATAAGAAAGTACAAAGTTCGTTTTGGATGGACAAATCTAGTTGAAATTGGTAGTTTTTGCATGCAAACTTACTTCTGGTAGCATTCCATAAGAAAGTACAAAGTTCGTTTTGGATGGACGAATCTAGTTGAAATTGGTAGTTTTTGCATGCAAACTTACTTTTGGTAGCATTCCATAAGAAAGTACAAAGTTCGTTTTGGATGGACGAATCTAGTTAAAATAGATAGTTTTTGCATGCAAACTCACTTCTGGTAGCATTCCATAAGAAAGTACAAAGTTCGTTTTGGATGGACGAATCTAGTTGAAATTGGTAGTTTTTGCATGCAAACTTACTTCTGGTAGCATTCCATAAGAAAGTACAAAGTTCGTTTTGGATGGACGAATCTAGTTAAAATAGATAGTTTTTGCATGCAAACTCACTTCTGGTAGCATTCCATATTAAAGTACAAAGTTCGTTTTGGATGGACGAATCTAGTTGAAATTGGTAGTTTTTGCATGCAAACTTACTTCTGGTAGCATTCCATAAGAAAGTACAAAGTTCGTTTTGGATGGACGAATCTAGTTGAAATTGGTAGTTTTTGCATGCAAACTTACTTCTGGTAGCATTCCATAAGAAAGTACAAAGTTCGTTTTGGATGGACGAATCTAGTTAAAATAGATAGTTTTTGCATGCAAACTCACTTCTGGTAGCATTCCATAAGAAAGTACAAAGTTCGTTTTGGATGGACGAATCTAGTTAAAATAGATAGTTTTTGCATGCAAACTTACTTCTGGTAGCATTCCATAAGAAAGTACAAAGTTCGTTTTGGATGGACGAATCTAGTTAAAATAGATAGTTTTTGCATGCAAACTCACTTCTGGTAGCATTCCATATTAAAGTACAAAGTTCGTTTTGGATGGACGAATCTAGTTGAAATTGGTAGTTTTTGCATGCAAACTTACTTCTGGTAGCATTCCATAAGAAAGTACAAAGTTCGTTTTGGATGGACGAATCTAGTTGAAATTGGTAGTTTTTGCATGCAAACTTACTTCTGGTAGCATTCCATAAGAAAGTACAAAGTTCGTTTTGGATGGACGAATCTAGTTAAAATAGATAGTTTTTGCATGCAAACTCACTTCTGGTAGCATTCCATAAGAAAGTACAAAGTTCGTTTTGGATGGACGAATCTAGTTAAAATAGATAGTTTTTGCATGCAAACTCACTTCTGGTAGCATTCCATAAGAAAGTACAAAGTTCGTTTTGGATGGACAAATCTAGTTGAAATTGGTAGTTTTTGCATGCAAACTTACTTCTGGTAGCATTCCATAAGAAAGTACAAAGTTCGTTTTGGATGGACGAATCTAGTTGAAATTGGTAGTTTTTGCATGCAAACTCACTTCTGGTAGCATTCCATAAGAAAGTACAAAGTTCGTTTTGGATGGACGAATCTAGTTGAAATAGATAGTTTTTGCATGCAAACTCACTTCTGGTAGCATTCCATAAGAAAGTACAAAGTTCGTTTTGGATGGACAAATCTAGTTAAAATAGATAGTTTTTGCATGCAAACTCACTTCTGGTAGCATTCCATAAGAAAGTACAAAGTTCGTTTTGGATGGACAAATCTAGTTGAAATTGGTAGTTTTTGCATGCAAACTTACTTCTGGTAGCATTCCATAAGAAAGTACAAAGTTCGTTTTGGATGGACGAATCTAGTTGAAATTGGTAGTTTTTGCATGCAAACTTACTTTTGGTAGCATTCCATAAGAAAGTACAAAGTTCGTTTTGGATGGACAAATCTAGTTAAAATAGATAGTTTTTGCATGCAAACTCACTTCTGGTAGCATTCCATAAGAAAGTACAAAGTTCGTTTTGGATGGACAAATCTAGTTAAAATAGATAGTTTTTGCATGCAAACTCACTTCTGGTAGCATTCCATAAGAAAGTACAAAGTTCGTTTTGGATGGACGAATCTAGTTGAAATTGGTAGTTTTTGCATGCAAACTCACTTCTGGTAGCATTCCATAAGAAAGTACAAAGTTCGTTTTGGATGGACGAATCTAGTTAAAATAGATAGTTTTTGCATGCAAACTCACTTCTGGTAGCATTCCATAAGAAAGTACAAAGTTCGTTTTGGATGGACAAATCTAGTTGAAATTGGTAGTTTTTGCATGCAAACTCACTTCTGGTAGCATTCCATAAGAAAGTACAAAGTTCGTTTTGGATGGACAAATCTAGTTGAAATTGGTAGTTTTTGCATGCAAACTTACTTCTGGTAGCATTCCATAAGAAAGTACAAAGTTCGTTTTGGATGGACGAATCTAGTTAAAATAGATAGTTTTTGCATGCAAACTCACTTCTGGTAGCATTCCATAAGAAAGTACAAAGTTCGTTTTGGATTAACAAATCTAGTTGAAATTGGTAGTTTTTGCATGCAAACTCACTTCTGGTAGCATTCCATAAGAAAGTACAAAGTTCGTTTTGGATGGACGAATCTAGTTGAAATTGGTAGTTTTTGCATGCAAACTCACTTCTGGTAGCATTCCATAAGAAAGTACAAAGTTCGTTTTGGATGGACGAATCTAGTTAAAATAGATAGTTTTTGCATGCAAACTCACTTCTGGTAGCATTCCATAAGAAAGTACAAAGTTCGTTTTGGATGGACAAATCTAGTTGAAATTGGTAGTTTTTGCATGCAAACTCACTTCTGGTAGCATTCCATAAGAAAGTACAAAGTTCGTTTTGGATGGACAAATCTAGTTGAAATTGGTAGTTTTTGCATGCAAACTTACTTCTGGTAGCATTCCATAAGAAAGTACAAAGTTCGTTTTGGATGGACGAATCTAGTTAAAATAGATAGTTTTTGCATGCAAACTCACTTCTGGTAGCATTCCATAAGAAAGTACAAAGTTCGTTTTGGATGGACAAATCTAGTTGAAATTGGTAGTTTTTGCATGCAAACTCACTTCTGGTAGCATTCCATAAGAAAGTACAAAGTTCGTTTTGGATGGACGAATCTAGTTGAAATTGGTAGTTTTTGCTTGCAAACTCACTTCTGGTAGCATTCCATAAGAAAGTACAAAGTTCGTTTTGGATGGACGAATCTAGTTGAAATTGGTAGTTTTTGCATGCAAACTTACTTCTGGTAGCATTCCATAAGAAAGTACAAAGTTCGTTTTGGATGGACAAATCTAGTTAAAATAGATAGTTTTTGCATGCAAACTCACTTCTGGTAGCATTCCATAAGAAAGTACAAAGTTCGTTTTGGATGGACAAATCTAGTTAAAATAGATAGTTTTTGCATGCAAACTCACTTCTGGTAGCATTCCATAAGAAAGTACAAAGTTCGTTTTGGATGGACAAATCTAGTTGAAATTGGTAGTTTTTGCATGCAAACTTACTTCTGGTAGCATTCCATAAGAAAGTACAAAGTTCGTTTTGGATGGACAAATCTAGTTAAAATAGATAGTTTTTGCATGCAAACTCACTTCTGGTAGCATTCCATAAGAAAGTACAAAGTTCGTTTTGGATGGACAAATCTAGTTAAAATAGATAGTTTTTGCATGCAAACTCACTTCTGGTAGCATTCCATAAGAAAGTACAAAGTTCGTTTTGGATGGACAAATCTAGTTAAAATAGATAGTTTTTGCATGCAAACTTACTTCTGGTAGCATTCCATAAGAAAGTACAAAGTTCGTTTTGGATGGACAAATCTAGTTAAAATAGATAGTTTTTGCATGCAAACTCACTTCTGGTAGCATTCCATAAGAAAGTACAAAGTTCGTTTTGGATGGACGAATCTAGTTGAAATTGGTAGTTTTTGCATGCAAACTTACTTCTGGTAGCATTCCATAAGAAAGTACAAAGTTCGTTTTGGATGGACAAATCTAGTTAAAATAGATAGTTTTTGCATGCAAACTCACTTCTGGTAGCATTCCATAAGAAAGTACAAAGTTCGTTTTGGATGGACAAATCTAGTTAAAATAGATAGTTTTTGCATGCAAACTCACTTCTGGTAGCATTCCATAAGAAAGTACAAAGTTCGTTTTGGATGGACAAATCTAGTTGAAATTGGTAGTTTTTGCATGCAAACTTACTTCTGGTAGCATTCCATAAGAAAGTACAAAGTTCGTTTTGGATGGACGAATCTAGTTAAAATAGATAGTTTTTGCATGCAAACTCACTTCTGGTAGCATTCCATAAGAAAGTACAAAGTTCGTTTTGGATGGACGGATCTAGTTAAAATAGATAGTTTTTGCATGCAAACTCACTTCTGGTAGCATTCCATAGTAAAGTACAAAGTTCGTTTTGGATGGACAAATCTAGTTAAAATAGATAGTTTTTGCATGCAAACTCACTTCTGGTAGCATTCCATAAGAAAGTACAAAGTTCGTTTTGGATGGACGAATCTAGTTGAAATTGGTAGTTTTTGCATGCAAACTCACTTCTGGTAGCATTCCATAAGAAAGTACAAAGTTCGTTTTGGATGGACGGATCTAGTTAAAATAGATAGTTTTTGCATGCAAACTCACTTCTGGTAGCATTCCATAGTAAAGTACAAAGTTCGTTTTGGATGGACAAATCTAGTTAAAATAGATAGTTTTTGCATGCAAACTCACTTCTGGTAGCATTCCATAAGAAAGTACAAAGTTCGTTTTGGATGGACGGATCTAGTTAAAATAGATAGTTTTTGCATGCAAACTCACTTCTGGTAGCATTCCATAAGAAAGTACAAAGTTCGTTTTGGATGGACAAATCTAGTTAAAATAGATAGTTTTTGCATGCAAACTCACTTCTGGTAGCATTCCATAAGAAAGTACAAAGTTCGTTTTGGATGGACGGATCTAGTTAAAATAGATAGTTTTTGCATGCAAACTCACTTCTGGTAGCATTCCATAGTAAAGTACAAAGTTCGTTTTGGATGGACAAATCTAGTTAAAATAGATAGTTTTTGCATGCAAACTCACTTCTGGTAGCATTCCATAAGAAAGTACAAAGTTCGTTTTGGATGGACAAATCTAGTTAAAATAGATAGTTTTTGCATGCAAACTCACTTCTGGTAGCATTCCATAAGAAAGTACAAAGTTCGTTTTGGATGGACGGATCTAGTTAAAATAGATAGTTTTTGCATGCAAACTCACTTCTGGTAGCATTCCATAAGAAAGTACAAAGTTCGTTTTGGATGGACGGATCTAGTTAAAATAGATAGTTTTTGCATGCAAACTCACTTCTGGTAGCATTCCATAAGAAAGTACAAAGTTCGTTTTGGATGGACGGATCTAGTTAAAATAGATAGTTTTTGCATGCAAACTCACTTCTGGTAGCATTCCATAAGAAAGTACAAAGTTCGTTTTGGATGGACAAATCTAGTTAAAATAGATAGTTTTTGCATGCAAACTCACTTCTGGTAGCATTCCATAAGAAAGTACAAAGTTCGTTTTGGATGGACGGATCTAGTTAAAATAGATAGTTTTTGCATGCAAACTCACTTCTGGTAGCATTCCATAGTAAAGTACAAAGTTCGTTTTGGATGGACAAATCTAGTTAAAATAGATAGTTTTTGCATGCAAACTCACTTCTGGTAGCATTCCATAAGAAAGTACAAAGTTCGTTTTGGATGGACGAATCTAGTTGAAATTGGTAGTTTTTGCATGCAAACTCACTTCTGGTAGCATTCCATAAGAAAGTACAAAGTTCGTTTTGGATGGACGGATCTAGTTAAAATAGATAGTTTTTGCATGCAAACTCACTTCTGGTAGCATTCCATAGTAAAGTACAAAGTTCGTTTTGGATGGACAAATCTAGTTAAAATAGATAGTTTTTGCATGCAAACTCACTTCTGGTAGCATTCCATAAGAAAGTACAAAGTTCGTTTTGGATGGACGGATCTAGTTAAAATAGATAGTTTTTGCATGCAAACTCACTTCTGGTAGCATTCCATAAGAAAGTACAAAGTTCGTTTTGGATGGACGGATCTAGTTAAAATAGATAGTTTTTGCATGCAAACTCACTTCTGGTAGCATTCCATAAGAAAGTACAAAGTTCGTTTTGGATGGACGGATCTAGTTAAAATAGATAGTTTTTGCATGCAAACTCACTTCTGGTAGCATTCCATAGTAAAGTACAAAGTTCGTTTTGGATGGACGGATCTAGTTAAAATAGATAGTTTTTGCATGCAAACTCACTTCTGGTAGCATTCCATAGTAAAGTACAAAGTTCGTTTTGGATGGACAAATCTAGTTAAAATAGATAGTTTTTGCATGCAAACTCACTTCTGGTAGCATTCCATAAGAAAGTACAAAGTTCGTTTTGGATGGACGGATCTAGTTAAAATAGATAGTTTTTGCATGCAAACTCACTTCTGGTAGCATTCCATAAGAAAGTACAAAGTTCGTTTTGGATGGACGGATCTAGTTGAAATAGATAGTTTTTGCATGCAAACTCACTTCTGGTAGCATTCCATAAGAAAGTACAAAGTTCGTTTTGGATGGACGGATCTAGTTGAAATAGATAGTTTTTGCATGCAAACTCACTTCTGGTAGCATTCCATAAGAAAGTACAAAGTTCGTTTTGGATGGACGGATCTAGTTGAAATAGATAGTTTTTGCATGCAAACTCACTTCTGGTAGCATTCCATAAGAAAGTACAAAGTTCGTTTTGGATGGACGGATCTAGTTAAAATAGATAGTTTTTGCATGCAAACTCACTTCTGGTAGCATTCCATAAGAAAGTACAAAGTTCGTTTTGGATGGACAAATCTAGTTAAAATAGATAGTTTTTGCATGCAAACTCACTTCTGGTAGCATTCCATAGTAAAGTACAAAGTTCGTTTTGGATGGACAAATCTAGTTAAAATAGATAGTTTTTGCATGCAAACTCACTTCTGGTAGCATTCCATAAGAAAGTACAAAGTTCGTTTTGGATGGACGGATCTAGTTAAAATAGATAGTTTTTGCATGCAAACTCACTTCTGGTAGCATTCCATAAGAAAGTACAAAGTTCGTTTTGGATGGACGGATCTAGTTAAAATAGATAGTTTTTGCATGCAAACTCACTTCTGGTAGCATTCCATAAGAAAGTACAAAGTTCGTTTTGGATGGACGGATCTAGTTAAAATAGATAGTTTTTGCATGCAAACTCACTTCTGGTAGCATTCCATAAGAAAGTACAAAGTTCGTTTTGGATGGACGGATCTAGTTAAAATAGATAGTTTTTGCATGCAAACTCACTTCTGGTAGCATTCCATAAGAAAGTACAAAGTTCGTTTTGGATGGACGAATCTAGTTGAAATTGGTAGTTTTTGCATGCAAACTCACTTCTGGTAGCATTCCATAAGAAAGTACAAAGTTCGTTTTGGATGGACGGATCTAGTTAAAATAGATAGTTTTTGCATGCAAACTCACTTCTGGTAGCATTCCATAAGAAAGTACAAAGTTCGTTTTGGATGGACGGATCTAGTTAAAATAGATAGTTTTTGCATGCAAACTCACTTCTGGTAGCATTCCATAAGAAAGTACAAAGTTCGTTTTGGATGGACAAATCTAGTTAAAATAGATAGTTTTTGCATGCAAACTCACTTCTGGTAGCATTCCATAAGAAAGTACAAAGTTCGTTTTGGATGGACGGATCTAGTTAAAATAGATAGTTTTTGCATGCAAACTCACTTCTGGTAGCATTCCATAGTAAAGTACAAAGTTCGTTTTGGATGGACAAATCTAGTTAAAATAGATAGTTTTTGCATGCAAACTCACTTCTGGTAGCATTCCATAGTAAAGTACAAAGTTCGTTTTGGATGGACAAATCTAGTTAAAATAGATAGTTTTTGCATGCAAACTCACTTCTGGTAGCATTCCATAGTAAAGTACAAAGTTCGTTTTGGATGGACAAATCTAGTTAAAATAGATAGTTTTTGCATGCAAACTCACTTCTGGTAGCATTCCATAAGAAAGTACAAAGTTCGTTTTGGATGGACGGATCTAGTTAAAATAGATAGTTTTTGCATGCAAACTCACTTCTGGTAGCATTCCATAAGAAAGTACAAAGTTCGTTTTGGATGGACAAATCTAGTTAAAATAGATAGTTTTTGCATGCAAACTCACTTCTGGTAGCATTCCATAAGAAAGTACAAAGTTCGTTTTGGATGGACGGATCTAGTTAAAATAGATAGTTTTTGCATGCAAACTCACTTCTGGTAGCATTCCATAGTAAAGTACAAAGTTCGTTTTGGATGGACAAATCTAGTTAAAATAGATAGTTTTTGCATGCAAACTCACTTCTGGTAGCATTCCATAAGAAAGTACAAAGTTCGTTTTGGATGGACGGATCTAGTTAAAATAGATAGTTTTTGCATGCAAACTCACTTCTGGTAGCATTCCATAAGAAAGTACAAAGTTCGTTTTGGATGGACGGATCTAGTTGAAATAGATAGTTTTTGCATGCAAACTCACTTCTGGTAGCATTCCATAGTAAAGTACAAAGTTCGTTTTGGATGGACAAATCTAGTTAAAATAGATAGTTTTTGCATGCAAACTCACTTCTGGTAGCATTCCATAAGAAAGTACAAAGTTCGTTTTGGATGGACGGATCTAGTTGAAATAGATAGTTTTTGCATGCAAACTCACTTCTGGTAGCATTCCATAGTAAAGTACAAAGTTCGTTTTGGATGGACAAATCTAGTTAAAATAGATAGTTTTTGCATGCAAACTCACTTCTGGTAGCATTCCATAAGAAAGTACAAAGTTCGTTTTGGATGGACAAATCTAGTTAAAATAGATAGTTTTTGCATGCAAACTCACTTCTGGTAGCATTCCATAAGAAAGTACAAAGTTCGTTTTGGATGGACGGATCTAGTTAAAATAGATAGTTTTTGCATGCAAACTCACTTCTGGTAGCATTCCATAAGAAAGTACAAAGTTCGTTTTGGATGGACAAATCTAGTTAAAATAGATAGTTTTTGCATGCAAACTCACTTCTGGTAGCATTCCATAAGAAAGTACAAAGTTCGTTTTGGATGGACAAATCTAGTTAAAATAGATAGTTTTTGCATGCAAACTCACTTCTGGTAGCATTCCATAAGAAAGTACAAAGTTCGTTTTGGATGGACGGATCTAGTTGAAATAGATAGTTTTTGCATGCAAACTCACTTCTGGTAGCATTCCATAGTAAAGTACAAAGTTCGTTTTGGATGGACAAATCTAGTTAAAATAGATAGTTTTTGCATGCAAACTCACTTCTGGTAGCATTCCATAAGAAAGTACAAAGTTCGTTTTGGATGGACAAATCTAGTTAAAATAGATAGTTTTTGCATGCAAACTCACTTCTGGTAGCATTCCATAAGAAAGTACAAAGTTCGTTTTGGATGGACGGATCTAGTTAAAATAGATAGTTTTTGCATGCAAACTCACTTCTGGTAGCATTCCATAAGAAAGTACAAAGTTCGTTTTGGATGGACGGATCTAGTTGAAATAGATAGTTTTTGCATGCAAACTCACTTCTGGTAGCATTCCATAGTAAAGTACAAAGTTCGTTTTGGATGGACAAATCTAGTTAAAATAGATAGTTTTTGCATGCAAACTCACTTCTGGTAGCATTCCATAAGAAAGTACAAAGTTCGTTTTGGATGGACAAATCTAGTTAAAATAGATAGTTTTTGCATGCAAACTCACTTCTGGTAGCATTCCATAGTAAAGTACAAAGTTCGTTTTGGATGGACAAATCTAGTTAAAATAGATAGTTTTTGCATGCAAACTCACTTCTGGTAGCATTCCATAAGAAAGTACAAAGTTCGTTTTGGATGGACGGATCTAGTTGAAATAGATAGTTTTTGCATGCAAACTCACTTCTGGTAGCATTCCATAGTAAAGTACAAAGTTCGTTTTGGATGGACAAATCTAGTTAAAATAGATAGTTTTTGCATGCAAACTCACTTCTGGTAGCATTCCATAAGAAAGTACAAAGTTCGTTTTGGATGGACGGATCTAGTTGAAATAGATAGTTTTTGCATGCAAACTCACTTCTGGTAGCATTCCATAGTAAAGTACAAAGTTCGTTTTGGATGGACAAATCTAGTTAAAATAGATAGTTTTTGCATGCAAACTCACTTCTGGTAGCATTCCATAGTAAAGTACAAAGTTCGTTTTGGATGGACAAATCTAGTTAAAATAGATAGTTTTTGCATGCAAACTCACTTCTGGTAGCATTCCATAAGAAAGTACAAAGTTCGTTTTGGATGGACGGATCTAGTTGAAATAGATAGTTTTTGCATGCAAACTCACTTCTGGTAGCATTCCATAGTAAAGTACAAAGTTCGTTTTGGATGGACGGATCTAGTTGAAATAGATAGTTTTTGCATGCAAACTCACTTCTGGTAGCATTCCATAAGAAAGTACAAAGTTCGTTTTGGATGGACAAATCTAGTTAAAATAGATAGTTTTTGCATGCAAACTTACTTCTGGTAGCATTCCATATTAAAGTACAAAGTTCGTTTTGGATGGACAAATCTAGTTAAAATAGATAGTTTTTGCATGCAAACTCACTTCTGGTAGCATTCCATAAGAAAGTACAAAGTTCGTTTTGGATGGACGGATCTAGTTGAAATAGATAGTTTTTGCATGCAAACTCACTTCTGGTAGCATTCCATAGTAAAGTACAAAGTTCGTTTTGGATGGACAAATCTAGTTAAAATAGATAGTTTTTGCATGCAAACTCACTTCTGGTAGCATTCCATAAGAAAGTACAAAGTTCGTTTTGGATGGACGGATCTAGTTGAAATAGATAGTTTTTGCATGCAAACTCACTTCTGGTAGCATTCCATAGTAAAGTACAAAGTTCGTTTTGGATGGACAAATCTAGTTAAAATAGATAGTTTTTGCATGCAAACTCACTTCTGGTAGCATTCCATATTAAAGTACAAAGTTCGTTTTGGATGGACGGATCTAGTTAAAATAGATAGTTTTTGCATGCAAACTCACTTCTGGTAGCATTCCATAAGAAAGTACAAAGTTCGTTTTGGATGGACAAATCTAGTTAAAATAGATAGTTTTTGCATGCAAACTCACTTCTGGTAGCATTCCATAAGAAAGTACAAAGTTCGTTTTGGATGGACGGATCTAGTTAAAATAGATAGTTTTTGCATGCAAACTCACTTCTGGTAGCATTCCATAAGAAAGTACAAAGTTCGTTTTGGATGGACGGATCTAGTTAAAATAGATAGTTTTTGCATGCAAACTCACTTCTGGTAGCATTCTATATTAAAGTACAAAGTTCGTTTTGGATGGACGGATCTAGTTAAAATAGATAGTTTTTGCATGCAAACTCACTTCTGGTAGCATTCCATATTAAAGTACAAAGTTCGTTTTGGATGGACGGATCTAGTTAAAATAGATAGTTTTTGCATGCAAACTCACTTCTGGTAGCATTCCATAAGAAAGTACAAAGTTCGTTTTGGATGGACAAATCTAGTTAAAATAGATAGTTTTTGCATGCAAACTCACTTCTGGTAGCATTCCATAAGAAAGTACAAAGTTCGTTTTGGATGGACGGATCTAGTTGAAATAGATAGTTTTTGCATGCAAACTCACTTCTGGTAGCATTCCATAAGAAAGTACAAAGTTCGTTTTGGATGGACGGATCTAGTTAAAATAGATAGTTTTTGCATGCAAACTCACTTCTGGTAGCATTCCATATTAAAGTACAAAGTTCGTTTTGGATGGACGGATCTAGTTAAAATAGATAGTTTTTGCATGCAAACTCACTTCTGGTAGCATTCCATAAGAAAGTACAAAGTTCGTTTTGGATGGACGGATCTAGTTGAAATAGATAGTTTTTGCATGCAAACTCACTTCTGGTAGCATTCCATATTAAAGTACAAAGTTCGTTTTGGATGGACGGATCTAGTTAAAATAGATAGTTTTTGCATGCAAACTCACTTCTGGTAGCATTCCATAAGAAAGTACAAAGTTCGTTTTGGATGGACGGATCTAGTTAAAATAGATAGTTTTTGCATGCAAACTCACTTCTGGTAGCATTCCATATTAAAGTACAAAGTTCGTTTTGGATGGACGGATCTAGTTAAAATAGATAGTTTTTGCATGCAAACTCACTTCTGGTAGCATTCCATATTAAAGTACAAAGTTCGTTTTGGATGGACGGATCTAGTTAAAATAGATAGTTTTTGCATGCAAACTCACTTCTGGTAGCATTCCATAAGAAAGTACAAAGTTCGTTTTGGATGGACGGATCTAGTTGAAATAGATAGTTTTTGCATGCAAACTCACTTCTGGTAGCATTCCATAGTAAAGTACAAAGTTCGTTTTGGATGGACGGATCTAGTTAAAATAGATAGTTTTTGCATGCAAACTCACTTCTGGTAGCATTCCATAAGAAAGTACAAAGTTCGTTTTGGATGGACGGATCTAGTTAAAATAGATAGTTTTTGCATGCAAACTCACTTCTGGTAGCATTCCATATTAAAGTACAAAGTTCGTTTTGGATGGACGGATCTAGTTAAAATAGATAGTTTTTGCATGCAAACTCACTTCTGGTAGCATTCCATAAGAAAGTACAAAGTTCGTTTTGGATGGACGGATCTAGTTGAAATAGATAGTTTTTGCATGCAAACTCACTTCTGGTAGCATTCCATAGTAAAGTACAAAGTTCGTTTTGGATGGACAAATCTAGTTAAAATAGATAGTTTTTGCATGCAAACTCACTTCTGGTAGCATTCCATAAGAAAGTACAAAGTTCGTTTTGGATGGACGGATCTAGTTAAAATAGATAGTTTTTGCATGCAAACTCACTTCTGGTAGCATTCCATAAGAAAGTACAAAGTTCGTTTTGGATGGACAAATCTAGTTAAAGTAGATAGTTTTTGCATGAAAACTCAATCCTGGTAGCATTCCATAGTAAAGTACAAAGTTCGTTTTGGATGGACAAATCTAGTTAAAATAGATAGTTTTTGCATGCAAACTCACTTCTGGTAGCATTCCATAGTAAAGTACAAAGTTCGTTTTGGATGGACAAATCTAGTTAAAATAGATAGTTTTTGCATGCAAACTCACTTCTGGTAGCATTCCATAGTAAAGTACAAAGTTCGTTTTGGATGGACAAATCTAGTTAAAATAGATAGTTTTTGCATGCAAACTCACTTCTGGTAGCATTCCATAAGAAAGTACAAAGTTCGTTTTGGATGGACAAATCTAGTTGAAATAGATAGTTTTTGCATGCAAACTCACTTCTGGTAGCATTCCATAGTAAAGTACAAAGTTCGTTTTGGATGGACAAATCTAGTTAAAATAGATAGTTTTTGCATGCAAACTCACTTCTGGTAGCATTCCATAGTAAAGTACAAAGTTCGTTTTGGATGGACGGATCTAGTTGAAATAGATAGTTTTTGCATGCAAACTCACTTCTGGTAGCATTCCATAGTAAAGTACAAAGTTCGTTTTGGATGGACAAATCTAGTTAAAATAGATAGTTTTTGCATGCAAACTCACTTCTGGTAGCATTCCATAGTAAAGTACAAAGTTCGTTTTGGATGGACAAATCTAGTTAAAATAGATAGTTTTTGCATGCAAACTCACTTCTGGTAGCATTCCATAAGAAAGTACAAAGTTCGTTTTGGATGGACGGATCTAGTTGAAATAGATAGTTTTTGCATGCAAACTCACTTCTGGTAGCATTCCATAGTAAAGTACAAAGTTCGTTTTGGATGGACAAATCTAGTTAAAATAGATAGTTTTTGCATGCAAACTCACTTCTGGTAGCATTCCATAAGAAAGTACAAAGTTCGTTTTGGATGGACAAATCTAGTTAAAATAGATAGTTTTTGCATGCAAACTCACTTCTGGTAGCATTCCATAAGAAAGTACAAAGTTCGTTTTGGATGGACGGATCTAGTTGAAATAGATAGTTTTTGCATGCAAACTCACTTCTGGTAGCATTCCATAGTAAAGTACAAAGTTCGTTTTGGATGGACAAATCTAGTTAAAATAGATAGTTTTTGCATGCAAACTCACTTCTGGTAGCATTCCATAAGAAAGTACAAAGTTCGTTTTGGATGGACGGATCTAGTTGAAATAGATAGTTTTTGCATGCAAACTCACTTCTGGTAGCATTCCATAGTAAAGTACAAAGTTCGTTTTGGATGGACAAATCTAGTTGAAATTGGTAGTTTTTGCATGCAAACTCACTTCTGGTAGCATTCCATAAGAAAGTACAAAGTTCGTTTTGGATGGACGGATCTAGTTGAAATAGATAGTTTTTGCATGCAAACTCACTTCTGGTAGCATTCCATAGTAAAGTACAAAGTTCGTTTTGGATAGACGGATCTAGTTGAAATAGATAGTTTTTGCATGCAAACTCACTTCTGGTAGCATTCCATAGTAAAGTACAAAGTTCGTTTTGGATGGACAAATCTAGTTAAAATAGATAGTTTTTGCATGCAAACTCACTTCTGGTAGCATTCCATAAGAAAGTACAAAGTTCGTTTTGGATGGACAAATCTAGTTGAAATAGATAGTTTTTGCATGCAAACTCACTTCTGGTAGCATTCCATAGTAAAGTACAAAGTTCGTTTTGGATGGACAAATCTAGTTAAAATAGATAGTTTTTGCATGCAAACTCACTTCTGGTAGCATTCCATAAGAAAGTACAAAGTTCGTTTTGGATGGACAAATCTAGTTGAAATAGATAGTTTTTGCATGCAAACTCACTTCTGGTAGCATTCCATAGTAAAGTACAAAGTTCGTTTTGGATGGACGGATCTAGTTGAAATAGATAGTTTTTGCATGCAAACTCACTTCTGGTAGCATTCCATAGTAAAGTACAAAGTTCGTTTTGGATGGACAAATCTAGTTAAAATAGATAGTTTTTGCATGCAAACTCACTTCTGGTAGCATTCCATAGTAAAGTACAAAGTTCGTTTTGGATGGACAAATCTAGTTGAAATAGATAGTTTTTGCATGCAAACTCACTTCTGGTAGCATTCCATAGTAAAGTACAAAGTTCGTTTTGGATGGACAAATCTAGTTAAAATAGATAGTTTTTGCATGCAAACTCACTTCTGGTAGCATTCCATAAGAAAGTACAAAGTTCGTTTTGGATGGACAAATCTAGTTGAAATAGATAGTTTTTGCATGCAAACTCACTTCTGGTAGCATTCCATAGTAAAGTACAAAGTTCGTTTTGGATGGACAAATCTAGTTGAAATAGATAGTTTTTGCATGCAAACTCACTTCTGGTAGCATTCCATAAGAAAGTACAAAGTTCGTTTTGGATGGACGGATCTAGTTGAAATAGATAGTTTTTGCATGCAAACTCACTTCTGGTAGCATTCCATAGTAAAGTACAAAGTTCGTTTTGGATGGACAAATCTAGTTAAAATAGATAGTTTTTGCATGCAAACTCACTTCTGGTAGCATTCCATAAGAAAGTACAAAGTTCGTTTTGGATGGACAAATCTAGTTAAAATAGATAGTTTTTGCATGCAAACTCACTTCTGGTAGCATTCCATAAGAAAGTACAAAGTTCGTTTTGGATGGACAAATCTAGTTAAAATAGATAGTTTTTGCATGCAAACTCACTTCTGGTAGCATTCCATAGTAAAGTACAAAGTTCGTTTTGGATGGACAAATCTAGTTAAAATAGATAGTTTTTGCATGCAAACTCACTTCTGGTAGCATTCCATAAGAAAGTACAAAGTTCGTTTTGGATGGACAAATCTAGTTAAAATAGATAGTTTTTGCATGCAAACTCACTTCTGGTAGCATTCCATAGTAAAGTACAAAGTTCGTTTTGGATGGACAAATCTAGTTAAAATCGATAGTTTTTGCATGCAAACTCACTTCTGGTAGCATTCCATAAGAAAGTACAAAGTTCGTTTTGGATGGACGGATCTAGTTGAAATAGATAGTTTTTGCATGCAAACTCACTTCTGGTAGCATTCCATAGTAAAGTACAAAGTTCGTTTTGGATGGACAAATCTAGTTAAAATAGATAGTTTTTGCATGCAAACTCACTTCTGGTAGCATTCCATAAGAAAGTACAAAGTTCGTTTTGGATGGACGGATCTAGTTGAAATAGATAGTTTTTGCATGCAAACTCACTTCTGGTAGCATTCCATAGTAAAGTACAAAGTTCGTTTTGGATGGACAAATCTAGTTAAAATAGATAGTTTTTGCATGCAAACTCACTTCTGGTAGCATTCCATAAGAAAGTACAAAGTTCGTTTTGGATGGACAAATCTAGTTGAAATTGGTAGTTTTTGCATGCAAACTCACTTCTGGTAGCATTCCATAGTAAAGTACAAAGTTCGTTTTGGATGGACAAATCTAGTTAAAATAGATAGTTTTTGCATGCAAACTCACTTCTGGTAGCATTCCATAGTAAAGTACAAAGTTCGTTTTGGATGGACAAATCTAGTTAAAATAGATAGTTTTTGCATGCAAACTCACTTCTGGTAGCATTCCATAAGAAAGTACAAAGTTCGTTTTGGATGGACGGATCTAGTTGAAATAGATAGTTTTTGCATGCAAACTCACTTCTGGTAGCATTCCATAGTAAAGTACAAAGTTCGTTTTGGATGGACAAATCTAGTTAAAATAGATAGTTTTTGCATGCAAACTCACTTCTGGTAGCATTCCATAAGAAAGTACAAAGTTCGTTTTGGATGGACGGATCTAGTTAAAATAGATAGTTTTTGCATGCAAACTCACTTCTGGTAGCATTCCATAAGAAAGTACAAAGTTCGTTTTGGATGGACGGATCTAGTTAAAATAGATAGTTTTTGCATGCAAACTCACTTCTGGTAGCATTCCATAGTAAAGTACAAAGTTCGTTTTGGATGGACGGATCTAGTTAAAATAGATAGTTTTTGCATGCAAACTCACTTCTGGTAGCATTCCATAAGAAAGTACAAAGTTCGTTTTGGATGGACAAATCTAGTTAAAATAGATAGTTTTTGCATGCAAACTCACTTCTGGTAGCATTCCATAAGAAAGTACAAAGTT
Organism: Anopheles moucheti; assembly: GCF_943734755.1. Classification (NCBI taxonomy): domain Eukaryota; kingdom Metazoa; phylum Arthropoda; class Insecta; order Diptera; family Culicidae; genus Anopheles; species Anopheles moucheti. The sequence goes on from NW_026453631.1 coordinate 50,346, forward strand.
CGTTTTGGATGGACAAATCTAGTTAAAATAGATAGTTTTTGCATGCAAACTCACTTCTGGTAGCATTCCATAAGAAAGTACAAAGTTCGTTTTGGATGGACGGATCTAGTTGAAATAGATAGTTTTTGCATGCAAACTCACTTCTGGTAGCATTCCATAGTAAAGTACAAAGTTCGTTTTGGATGGACAAATCTAGTTAAAATAGATAGTTTTTGCATGCAAACTCACTTCTGGTAGCATTCCATAAGAAAGTACAAAGTTCGTTTTGGATGGACAAATCTAGTTAAAATAGATAGTTTTTGCATGCAAACTCACTTCTGGTAGCATTCCATAAGAAAGTACAAAGTTCGTTTTGGATGGACAAATCTAGTTAAAATAGATAGTTTTTGCATGCAAACTCACTTCTGGTAGCATTCCATAAGAAAGTACAAAGTTCGTTTTGGATGGACAAATCTAGTTAAAATAGATAGTTTTTGCATGCAAACTCACTTCTGGTAGCATTCCATAAGAAAGTACAAAGTTCGTTTTGGATGGACAAATCTAGTTAAAATAGATAGTTTTTGCATGCAAACTCACTTCTGGTAGCATTCCATAGTAAAGTACAAAGTTCGTTTTGGATGGACGGATCTAGTTAAAATAGATAGTTTTTGCATGCAAACTCACTTCTGGTAGCATTCCATAAGAAAGTACAAAGTTCGTTTTGGATGGACGGATCTAGTTGAAATAGATAGTTTTTGCATGCAAACTCACTTCTGGTAGCATTCCATAAGAAAGTACAAAGTTCGTTTTGGATGGACGGATCTAGTTGAAATAGATAGTTTTTGCATGCAAACTCACTTCTGGTAGCATTCCATAAGAAAGTACAAAGTTCGTTTTGGATGGACAAATCTAGTTAAAATAGATAGTTTTTGCATGCAAACTCACTTCTGGTAGCATTCCATAAGAAAGTACAAAGTTCGTTTTGGATGGACAAATCTAGTTAAAATAGATAGTTTTTGCATGCAAACTCACTTCTGGTAGCATTCCATATTAAAGTACAAAGTTCGTTTTGGATGGACGGATCTAGTTAAAATAGATAGTTTTTGCATGCAAACTCACTTCTGGTAGCATTCCATAAGAAAGTACAAAGTTCGTTTTGGATGGACGGATCTAGTTAAAATAGATAGTTTTTGCATGCAAACTCACTTCTGGTAGCATTCCATAAGAAAGTACAAAGTTCGTTTTGGATGGACGGATCTAGTTAAAATAGATAGTTTTTGCATGCAAACTCACTTTTGGTAGCATTCCATAGTAAAGTACAAAGTTCGTTTTGGATGGACGGATCTAGTTAAAATAGATAGTTTTTGCATGCAAACTCACTTCTGGTAGCATTCCATAAGAAAGTACAAAGTTCGTTTTGGATGGACGAATCTAGTTGAAATTGGTAGTTTTTGCATGCAAACTCACTTCTGGTAGCATTCCATAGTAAAGTACAAAGTTCGTTTTGGATGGACAAATCTAGTTAAAATAGATAGTTTTTGCATGCAAACTCACTTCTGGTAGCATTCCATAAGAAAGTACAAAGTTCGTTTTGGATGGACAAATCTAGTTAAAATAGATAGTTTTTGCATGCAAACTCACTTCTGGTAGCATTCCATAGTAAAGTACAAAGTTCGTTTTGGATGGACGGATCTAGTTAAAGTAGATAGTTTTTGCATGAAAACTCAATCCTGGTAGCATTCCATAGTAAAGTACAAAGTTCGTTTTGGATGGACAAATCTAGTTAAAATAGATAGTTTTTGCATGCAAACTCACTTCTGGTAGCATTCCATAAGAAAGTACAAAGTTCGTTTTGGATGGACAAATCTAGTTAAAATAGATAGTTTTTGCATGCAAACTCACTTCTGGTAGCATTCCATAAGAAAGTACAAAGTTCGTTTTGGATGGACGGATCTAGTTGAAATAGATAGTTTTTGCATGCAAACTCACTTCTGGTAGCATTCCATAAGAAAGTACAAAGTTCGTTTTGGATGGACGGATCTAGTTAAAATAGATAGTTTTTGCATGCAAACTCACTTCTGGTAGCATTCCATAAGAAAGTACAAAGTTCGTTTTGGATGGACGGATCTAGTTAAAGTAGATAGTTTTTGCATGAAAACTCAATCCTGGTAGCATTCCATAGTAAAGTACAAAGTTCGTTTTGGATGGACAAATCTAGTTAAAATAGATAGTTTTTGCATGCAAACTCACTTCTGGTAGCATTCCATAAGAAAGTACAAAGTTCGTTTTGGATGGACAAATCTAGTTAAAATAGATAGTTTTTGCATGCAAACTCACTTCTGGTAGCATTCCATAGTAAAGTACAAAGTTCGTTTTGGATGGACGGATCTAGTTAAAATAGATAGTTTTTGCATGCAAACTCACTTCTGGTAGCATTCCATAAGAAAGTACAAAGTTCGTTTTGGATGGACGGATCTAGTTGAAATAGATAGTTTTTGCATGCAAACTCACTTCTGGTAGCATTCCATAGTAAAGTACAAAGTTCGTTTTGGATGGACAAATCTAGTTAAAATAGATAGTTTTTGCATGCAAACTCACTTCTGGTAGCATTCCATAAGAAAGTACAAAGTTCGTTTTGGATGGACGAATCTAGTTGAAATTGGTAGTTTTTGCATGCAAACTCACTTCTGGTAGCATTCCATAAGAAAGTACAAAGTTCGTTTTGGATGGACAAATCTAGTTAAAATAGATAGTTTTTGCATGCAAACTCACTTCTGGTAGCATTCCATAGTAAAGTACAAAGTTCGTTTTTAATGGACGGATCTAGTTAAAATAGATAGTTTTTGCATGCAAACTCACTTCTGGTAGCATTCCATAAGAAAGTACAAAGTTCGTTTTGGATGGACGGATCTAGTTAAAATAGATAGTTTTTGCATGCAAACTCACTTCTGGTAGCATTCCATAAGAAAGTACAAAGTTCGTTTTGGATGGACGGATCTAGTTAAAGTAGATAGTTTTTGCATGCAAACTCACTTCTGGTAGCATTCCATAAGAAAGTACAAAGTTCGTTTTGGATGGACAAATCTAGTTAAAATAGATAGTTTTTTGCATGCAAACTCACTTCTGGTAGCATTCCATAAGAAAGTACAAAGTTCGTTTTGGATGGACGGATCTAGTTAAAATAGATAGTTTTTGCATGCAAACTCACTTCTGGTAGCATTCCATAAGAAAGTACAAAGTTCGTTTTGGATGGACGGATCTAGTTAAAATAGATAGTTTTTGCATGCAAACTCACTTCTGGTAGCATTCCATAGTAAAGTACAAAGTTCGTTTTGGATGGACAAATCTAGTTAAAATAGATAGTTTTTGCATGCAAACTCACTTCTGGTAGCATTCCATAAGAAAGTACAAAGTTCGTTTTGGATGGACGGATCTAGTTAAAATAGATAGTTTTTGCATGCAAACTCACTTCTGGTAGCATTCCATAAGAAAGTACAAAGTTCGTTTTGGATGGACGGATCTAGTTGAAATAGATAGTTTTTGCATGCAAACTCACTTCTGGTAGCATTCCATAGTAAAGTACAAAGTTCGTTTTGGATGGACAAATCTAGTTAAAATAGATAGTTTTTGCATGCAAACTCACTTCTGGTAGCATTCCATAGTAAAGTACAAAGTTCGTTTTGGATGGACAAATCTAGTTAAAATAGATAGTTTTTGCATGCAAACTCACTTCTGGTAGCATTCCATAAGAAAGTACAAAGTTCGTTTTGGATGGACGGATCTAGTTGAAATAGATAGTTTTTGCATGCAAACTCACTTCTGGTAGCATTCCATAGTAAAGTACAAAGTTCGTTTTGGATGGACAAATCTAGTTAAAATAGATAGTTTTTGCATGCAAACTCACTTCTGGTAGCATTCCATAGTAAAGTACAAAGTTCGTTTTGGATGGACAAATCTAGTTAAAATAGATAGTTTTTGCATGCAAACTCACTTCTGGTAGCATTCCATAGTAAAGTACAAAGTTCGTTTTGGATGGACGGATCTAGTTAAAATAGATAGTTTTTGCATGCAAACTCACTTCTGGTAGCATTCCATAGTAAAGTACAAAGTTCGTTTTGGATGGACAAATCTAGTTAAAATAGATAGTTTTTGCATGCAAACTCACTTCTGGTAGCATTCCATAGTAAAGTACAAAGTTCGTTTTGGATGGACAAATCTAGTTAAAATAGATAGTTTTTGCATGCAAACTCACTTCTGGTAGCATTCCATAAGAAAGTACAAAGTTCGTTTTGGATGGACGGATCTAGTTAAAATAGATAGTTTTTGCATGCAAACTCACTTCTGGTAGCATTCCATAGTAAAGTACAAAGTTCGTTTTGGATGGACAAATCTAGTTAAAATAGATAGTTTTTGCATGCAAACTCACTTCTGGTAGCATTCCATAGTAAAGTACAAAGTTCGTTTTGGATGGACGGATCTAGTTAAAATAGATAGTTTTTGCATGCAAACTCACTTCTGGTAGCATTCCATAAGAAAGTACAAAGTTCGTTTTGGATGGACGGATCTAGTTGAAATAGATAGTTTTTGCATGCAAACTCACTTCTGGTAGCATTCCATAAGAAAGTACAAAGTTCGTTTTGGATGGACGGATCTAGTTGAAATAGATAGTTTTTGCATGCAAACTCACTTCTGGTAGCATTCCATAGTAAAGTACAAAGTTCGTTTTGGATGGACAAATCTAGTTAAAATAGATAGTTTTTGCATGCAAACTCACTTCTGGTAGCATTCCATAGTAAAGTACAAAGTTCGTTTTGGATGGACGGATCTAGTTAAAATAGATAGTTTTTGCATGCAAACTCACTTCTGGTAGCATTCCATAGTAAAGTACAAAGTTCGTTTTGGATGGACGGATCTAGTTAAAATAGATAGTTTTTGCATGCAAACTCACTTCTGGTAGCATTCCATAGTAAAGTACAAAGTTCGTTTTGGATGGACAAATCTAGTTAAAATAGATAGTTTTTGCATGCAAACTCACTTCTGGTAGCATTCCATAGTAAAGTACAAAGTTCGTTTTGGATGGACGGATCTAGTTAAAATAGATAGTTTTTGCATGCAAACTCACTTCTGGTAGCATTCCATAGTAAAGTACAAAGTTCGTTTTGGATGGACAAATCTAGTTAAAATAGATAGTTTTTGCATGCAAACTCACTTCTGGTAGCATTCCATAAGAAAGTACAAAGTTCGTTTTGGATGGACGGATCTAGTTGAAATAGATAGTTTTTGCATGCAAACTCACTTCTGGTAGCATTCCATAGTAAAGTACAAAGTTCGTTTTGGATGGACAAATCTAGTTAAAATAGATAGTTTTTGCATGCAAACTCACTTCTGGTAGCATTCCATAAGAAAGTACAAAGTTCGTTTTGGATGGACGGATCTAGTTGAAATAGATAGTTTTTGCATGCAAACTCACTTCTGGTAGCATTCCATAGTAAAGTACAAAGTTCGTTTTGGATGGACAAATCTAGTTAAAATAGATAGTTTTTGCATGCAAACTCACTTCTGGTAGCATTCCATAGTAAAGTACAAAGTTCGTTTTGGATGGACGGATCTAGTTAAAATAGATAGTTTTTGCATGCAAACTCACTTCTGGTAGCATTCCATAGTAAAGTACAAAGTTCGTTTTGGATGGACAAATCTAGTTAAAATAGATAGTTTTTGCATGCAAACTCACTTCTGGTAGCATTCCATAAGAAAGTACAAAGTTCGTTTTGGATGGACGGATCTAGTTAAAATAGATAGTTTTTGCATGCAAACTCACTTCTGGTAGCATTCCATAGTAAAGTACAAAGTTCGTTTTGGATGGACAAATCTAGTTAAAATAGATAGTTTTTGCATGCAAACTCACTTCTGGTAGCATTCCATAGTAAAGTACAAAGTTCGTTTTGGATGGACGGATCTAGTTAAAATAGATAGTTTTTGCATGCAAACTCACTTCTGGTAGCATTCCATAGTAAAGTACAAAGTTCGTTTTGGATGGACAAATCTAGTTAAAATAGATAGTTTTTGCATGCAAACTCACTTCTGGTAGCATTCCATAAGAAAGTACAAAGTTCGTTTTGGATGGACGGATCTAGTTGAAATAGATAGTTTTTGCATGCAAACTCACTTCTGGTAGCATTCCATAGTAAAGTACAAAGTTCGTTTTGGATGGACAAATCTAGTTAAAATAGATAGTTTTTGCATGCAAACTCACTTCTGGTAGCATTCCATAGTAAAGTACAAAGTTCGTTTTGGATGGACGGATCTAGTTAAAATAGATAGTTTTTGCATGCAAACTCACTTCTGGTAGCATTCCATAGTAAAGTACAAAGTTCGTTTTGGATGGACGGATCTAGTTAAAATAGATAGTTTTTGCATGCAAACTCACTTCTGGTAGCATTCCATAGTAAAGTACAAAGTTCGTTTTGGATGGACAAATCTAGTTAAAATAGATAGTTTTTGCATGCAAACTCACTTCTGGTAGCATTCCATAGTAAAGTACAAAGTTCGTTTTGGATGGACGGATCTAGTTGAAATAGATAGTTTTTGCATGCAAACTCACTTCTGGTAGCATTCCATAGTAAAGTACAAAGTTCGTTTTGGATGGACAAATCTAGTTAAAATAGATAGTTTTTGCATGCAAACTCACTTCTGGTAGCATTCCATAGTAAAGTACAAAGTTCGTTTTGGATGGACGGATCTAGTTAAAATAGATAGTTTTTGCATGCAAACTCACTTCTGGTAGCATTCCATAGTAAAGTACAAAGTTCGTTTTGGATGGACAAATCTAGTTAAAATAGATAGTTTTTGCATGCAAACTCACTTCTGGTAGCATTCCATAAGAAAGTACAAAGTTCGTTTTGGATGGACGGATCTAGTTGAAATAGATAGTTTTTGCATGCAAACTCACTTCTGGTAGCATTCCATAGTAAAGTACAAAGTTCGTTTTGGATGGACAAATCTAGTTAAAATAGATAGTTTTTGCATGCAAACTCACTTCTGGTAGCATTCCATAGTAAAGTACAAAGTTCGTTTTGGATGGACGGATCTAGTTGAAATAGATAGTTTTTGCATGCAAACTCACTTCTGGTAGCATTCCATAGTAAAGTACAAAGTTCGTTTTGGATGGACAAATCTAGTTAAAATAGATAGTTTTTGCATGCAAACTCACTTCTGGTAGCATTCCATAGTAAAGTACAAAGTTCGTTTTGGATGGACAAATCTAGTTAAAATAGATAGTTTTTGCATGCAAACTCACTTCTGGTAGCATTCCATAGTAAAGTACAAAGTTCGTTTTGGATGGACGGATCTAGTTAAAATAGATAGTTTTTGCATGCAAACTCACTTCTGGTAGCATTCCATAGTAAAGTACAAAGTTCGTTTTGGATGGACAAATCTAGTTAAAATAGATAGTTTTTGCATGCAAACTCACTTCTGGTAGCATTCCATAGTAAAGTACAAAGTTCGTTTTGGATGGACAAATCTAGTTAAAATAGATAGTTTTTGCATGCAAACTCACTTCTGGTAGCATTCCATAAGAAAGTACAAAGTTCGTTTTGGATGGACGGATCTAGTTGAAATAGATAGTTTTTGCATGCAAACTCACTTCTGGTAGCATTCCATAGTAAAGTACAAAGTTCGTTTTGGATGGACAAATCTAGTTAAAATAGATAGTTTTTGCATGCAAACTCACTTCTGGTAGCATTCCATAGTAAAGTACAAAGTTCGTTTTGGATGGACGGATCTAGTTGAAATAGATAGTTTTTGCATGCAAACTCACTTCTGGTAGCATTCCATAGTAAAGTACAAAGTTCGTTTTGGATGGACAAATCTAGTTAAAATAGATAGTTTTTGCATGCAAACTCACTTCTGGTAGCATTCCATAGTAAAGTACAAAGTTCGTTTTGGATGGACAAATCTAGTTAAAATAGATAGTTTTTGCATGCAAACTCACTTCTGGTAGCATTCCATAGTAAAGTACAAAGTTCGTTTTGGATGGACAAATCTAGTTAAAATAGATAGTTTTTGCATGCAAACTCACTTCTGGTAGCATTCCATAGTAAAGTACAAAGTTCGTTTTGGATGGACGGATCTAGTTGAAATAGATAGTTTTTGCATGCAAACTCACTTCTGGTAGCATTCCATAGTAAAGTACAAAGTTCGTTTTGGATGGACAAATCTAGTTAAAATAGATAGTTTTTGCATGCAAACTCACTTCTGGTAGCATTCCATAGTAAAGTACAAAGTTCGTTTTGGATGGACAAATCTAGTTAAAATAGATAGTTTTTGCATGCAAACTCACTTCTGGTAGCATTCCATAGTAAAGTACAAAGTTCGTTTTGGATGGACAAATCTAGTTAAAATAGATAGTTTTTGCATGCAAACTCACTTCTGGTAGCATTCCATAGTAAAGTACAAAGTTCGTTTTGGATGGACAAATCTAGTTAAAATAGATAGTTTTTGCATGCAAACTCACTTCTGGTAGCATTCCATAGTAAAGTACAAAGTTCGTTTTGGATGGACAAATCTAGTTAAAATAGATAGTTTTTGCATGCAAACTCACTTCTGGTAGCATTCCATAAGAAAGTACAAAGTTCGTTTTGGATGGACGGATCTAGTTGAAATAGATAGTTTTTGCATGCAAACTCACTTCTGGTAGCATTCCATAGTAAAGTACAAAGTTCGTTTTGGATGGACAAATCTAGTTAAAATAGATAGTTTTTGCATGCAAACTCACTTCTGGTAGCATTCCATAGTAAAGTACAAAGTTCGTTTTGGATGGACAAATCTAGTTGAAATAGATAGTTTTTGCATGCAAACTCACTTCTGGTAGCATTCCATAGTAAAGTACAAAGTTCGTTTTGGATGGACAAATCTAGTTAAAATAGATAGTTTTTGCATGCAAACTCACTTCTGGTAGCATTCCATAGTAAAGTACAAAGTTCGTTTTGGATGGACGGATCTAGTTAAAATAGATAGTTTTTGCATGCAAACTCACTTCTGGTAGCATTCCATAGTAAAGTACAAAGTTCGTTTTGGATGGACAAATCTAGTTAAAATAGATAGTTTTTGCATGCAAACTCACTTCTGGTAGCATTCCATAAGAAAGTACAAAGTTCGTTTTGGATGGACGGATCTAGTTGAAATAGATAGTTTTTGCATGCAAACTCACTTCTGGTAGCATTCCATAGTAAAGTACAAAGTTCGTTTTGGATGGACAAATCTAGTTAAAATAGATAGTTTTTGCATGCAAACTCACTTCTGGTAGCATTCCATAGTAAAGTACAAAGTTCGTTTTGGATGGACGGATCTAGTTGAAATAGATAGTTTTTGCATGCAAACTCACTTCTGGTAGCATTCCATAGTAAAGTACAAAGTTCGTTTTGGATGGACAAATCTAGTTAAAATAGATAGTTTTTGCATGCAAACTCACTTCTGGTAGCATTCCATAGTAAAGTACAAAGTTCGTTTTGGATGGACGGATCTAGTTAAAATAGATAGTTTTTGCATGCAAACTCACTTCTGGTAGCATTCCATAGTAAAGTACAAAGTTCGTTTTGGATGGACAAATCTAGTTAAAATAGATAGTTTTTGCATGCAAACTCACTTCTGGTAGCATTCCATAGTAAAGTACAAAGTTCGTTTTGGATGGACAAATCTAGTTAAAATAGATAGTTTTTGCATGCAAACTCACTTCTGGTAGCATTCCATAGTAAAGTACAAAGTTCGTTTTGGATGGACAAATCTAGTTAAAATAGATAGTTTTTGCATGCAAACTCACTTCTGGTAGCATTCCATAGTAAAGTACAAAGTTCGTTTTGGATGGACGGATCTAGTTAAAATAGATAGTTTTTGCATGCAAACTCACTTCTGGTAGCATTCCATAGTAAAGTACAAAGTTCGTTTTGGATGGACGGATCTAGTTAAAATAGATAGTTTTTGCATGCAAACTCACTTCTGGTAGCATTCCATAGTAAAGTACAAAGTTCGTTTTGGATGGACGGATCTAGTTAAAATAGATAGTTTTTGCATGCAAACTCACTTCTGGTAGCATTCCATAGTAAAGTACAAAGTTCGTTTTGGATGGACGGATCTAGTTAAAATAGATAGTTTTTGCATGCAAACTCACTTCTGGTAGCATTCCATAGTAAAGTACAAAGTTCGTTTTGGATGGACGGATCTAGTTGAAATAGATAGTTTTTGCATGCAAACTCACTTCTGGTAGCATTCCATAGTAAAGTACAAAGTTCGTTTTGGATGGACAAATCTAGTTAAAATAGATAGTTTTTGCATGCAAACTCACTTCTGGTAGCATTCCATAGTAAAGTACAAAGTTCGTTTTGGATGGACGGATCTAGTTAAAATAGATAGTTTTTGCATGCAAACTCACTTCTGGTAGCATTCCATAGTAAAGTACAAAGTTCGTTTTGGATGGACGGATCTAGTTAAAATAGATAGTTTTTGCATGCAAACTCACTTCTGGTAGCATTCCATAGTAAAGTACAAAGTTCGTTTTGGATGGACAAATCTAGTTAAAATAGATAGTTTTTGCATGCAAACTCACTTCTGGTAGCATTCCATAAGAAAGTACAAAGTTCGTTTTGGATGGACGAATCTAGTTAAAATAGATAGTTTTTGCATGCAAACTCACTTCTGGTAGCATTCCATAGTAAAGTACAAAGTTCGTTTTGGATGGACGGATCTAGTTAAAATAGATAGTTTTTGCATGCAAACTCACTTCTGGTAGCATTCCATAGTAAAGTACAAAGTTCGTTTTGGATGGACGGATCTAGTTAAAATAGATAGTTTTTGCATGCAAACTCACTTCTGGTAGCATTCCATAGTAAAGTACAAAGTTCGTTTTGGATGGACGGATCTAGTTAAAATAGATAGTTTTTGCATGCAAACTCACTTCTGGTAGCATTCCATAGTAAAGTACAAAGTTCGTTTTGGATGGACAAATCTAGTTAAAATAGATAGTTTTTGCATGCAAACTCACTTCTGGTAGCATTCCATAAGAAAGTACAAAGTTCGTTTTGGATGGACGGATCTAGTTGAAATAGATAGTTTTTGCATGCAAACTCACTTCTGGTAGCATTCCATAGTAAAGTACAAAGTTCGTTTTGGATGGACAAATCTAGTTAAAATAGATAGTTTTTGCATGCAAACTCACTTCTGGTAGCATTCCATAGTAAAGTACAAAGTTCGTTTTGGATGGACGGATCTAGTTAAAATAGATAGTTTTGCATGCAAACTCACTTCTGGTAGCATTCCATAGTAAAGTACAAAGTTCGTTTTGGATGGACAAATCTAGTTAAAATAGATAGTTTTTGCATGCAAACTCACTTCTGGTAGCATTCCATAAGAAAGTACAAAGTTCGTTTTGGATGGACGGATCTAGTTGAAATAGATAGTTTTTGCATGCAAACTCACTTCTGGTAGCATTCCATAAGAAAGTACAAAGTTCGTTTTGGATGGACGGATCTAGTTGAAATAGATAGTTTTTGCATGCAAACTCACTTCTGGTAGCATTCCATAGTAAAGTACAAAGTTCGTTTTGGATGGACAAATCTAGTTAAAATAGATAGTTTTTGCATGCAAACTCACTTCTGGTAGCATTCCATAGTAAAGTACAAAGTTCGTTTTGGATGGACAAATCTAGTTAAAATAGATAGTTTTTGCATGCAAACTCACTTCTGGTAGCATTCCATAAGAAAGTACAAAGTTCGTTTTGGATGGACGGATCTAGTTGAAATAGATAGTTTTTGCATGCAAACTCACTTCTGGTAGCATTCCATAGTAAAGTACAAAGTTCGTTTTGGATGGACGGATCTAGTTAAAATAGATAGTTTTTGCATGCAAACTCACTTCTGGTAGCATTCCATAGTAAAGTACAAAGTTCGTTTTGGATGGACAAATCTAGTTAAAATAGATAGTTTTTGCATGCAAACTCACTTCTGGTAGCATTCCATAAGAAAGTACAAAGTTCGTTTTGGATGGACGGATCTAGTTAAAATAGATAGTTTTTGCATGCAAACTCACTTCTGGTAGCATTCCATAGTAAAGTACAAAGTTCGTTTTGGATGGACAAATCTAGTTAAAATAGATAGTTTTTGCATGCAAACTCACTTCTGGTAGCATTCCATAAGAAAGTACAAAGTTCGTTTTGGATGGACGGATCTAGTTGAAATAGATAGTTTTTGCATGCAAACTCACTTCTGGTAGCATTCCATAGTAAAGTACAAAGTTCGTTTTGGATGGACGGATCTAGTTAAAATAGATAGTTTTTGCATGCAAACTCACTTCTGGTAGCATTCCATAGTAAAGTACAAAGTTCGTTTTGGATGGACAAATCTAGTTAAAATAGATAGTTTTTGCATGCAAACTCACTTCTGGTAGCATTCCATAAGAAAGTACAAAGTTCGTTTTGGATGGACGGATCTAGTTGAAATAGATAGTTTTTGCATGCAAACTCACTTCTGGTAGCATTCCATAGTAAAGTACAAAGTTCGTTTTGGATGGACGGATCTAGTTAAAATAGATAGTTTTTGCATGCAAACTCACTTCTGGTAGCATTCCATAGTAAAGTACAAAGTTCGTTTTGGATGGACGGATCTAGTTAAAATAGATAGTTTTTGCATGCAAACTCACTTCTGGTAGCATTCCATAGTAAAGTACAAAGTTCGTTTTGGATGGACAAATCTAGTTAAAATAGATAGTTTTTGCATGCAAACTCACTTCTGGTAGCATTCCATAAGAAAGTACAAAGTTCGTTTTGGATGGACGGATCTAGTTGAAATAGATAGTTTTTGCATGCAAACTCACTTCTGGTAGCATTCCATAGTAAAGTACAAAGTTCGTTTTGGATGGACAAATCTAGTTAAAATAGATAGTTTTTGCATGCAAACTCACTTCTGGTAGCATTCCATAGTAAAGTACAAAGTTCGTTTTGGATGGACGGATCTAGTTAAAATAGATAGTTTTTGCATGCAAACTCACTTCTGGTAGCATTCCATAGTAAAGTACAAAGTTCGTTTTGGATGGACAAATCTAGTTAAAATAGATAGTTTTTGCATGCAAACTCACTTCTGGTAGCATTCCATAAGAAAGTACAAAGTTCGTTTTGGATGGACGGATCTAGTTGAAATAGATAGTTTTTGCATGCAAACTCACTTCTGGTAGCATTCCATAGTAAAGTACAAAGTTCGTTTTGGATGGACAAATCTAGTTAAAATAGATAGTTTTTGCATGCAAACTCACTTCTGGTAGCATTCCATAGTAAAGTACAAAGTTCGTTTTGGATGGACGGATCTAGTTAAAATAGATAGTTTTTGCATGCAAACTCACTTCTGGTAGCATTCCATAGTAAAGTACAAAGTTCGTTTTGGATGGACAAATCTAGTTAAAATAGATAGTTTTTGCATGCAAACTCACTTCTGGTAGCATTCCATAAGAAAGTACAAAGTTCGTTTTGGATGGACGGATCTAGTTGAAATAGATAGTTTTTGCATGCAAACTCACTTCTGGTAGCATTCCATAGTAAAGTACAAAGTTCGTTTTGGATGGACGGATCTAGTTAAAATAGATAGTTTTTGCATGCAAACTCACTTCTGGTAGCATTCCATAGTAAAGTACAAAGTTCGTTTTGGATGGACGGATCTAGTTAAAATAGATAGTTTTTGCATGCAAACTCACTTCTGGTAGCATTCCATAGTAAAGTACAAAGTTCGTTTTGGATGGACAAATCTAGTTAAAATAGATAGTTTTTGCATGCAAACTCACTTCTGGTAGCATTCCATAAGAAAGTACAAAGTTCGTTTTGGATGGACGGATCTAGTTGAAATAGATAGTTTTTGCATGCAAACTCACTTCTGGTAGCATTCCATAGTAAAGTACAAAGTTCGTTTTGGATGGACAAATCTAGTTAAAATAGATAGTTTTTGCATGCAAACTCACTTCTGGTAGCATTCCATAAGAAAGTACAAAGTTCGTTTTGGATGGACGGATCTAGTTGAAATAGATAGTTTTTGCATGCAAACTCACTTCTGGTAGCATTCCATAGTAAAGTACAAAGTTCGTTTTGGATGGACAAATCTAGTTAAAATAGATAGTTTTTGCATGCAAACTCACTTCTGGTAGCATTCCATAGTAAAGTACAAAGTTCGTTTTGGATGGACGGATCTAGTTAAAATAGATAGTTTTTGCATGCAAACTCACTTCTGGTAGCATTCCATAAGAAAGTACAAAGTTCGTTTTGGATGGACAAATCTAGTTAAAATAGATAGTTTTTGCATGCAAACTCACTTCTGGTAGCATTCCATAGTAAAGTACAAAGTTCGTTTTGGATGGACAAATCTAGTTAAAATAGATAGTTTTTGCATGCAAACTCACTTCTGGTAGCATTCCATAAGAAAGTACAAAGTTCGTTTTGGATGGACGGATCTAGTTGAAATAGATAGTTTTTGCATGCAAACTCACTTCTGGTAGCATTCCATAGTAAAGTACAAAGTTCGTTTTGGATGGACGGATCTAGTTAAAATAGATAGTTTTTGCATGCAAACTCACTTCTGGTAGCATTCCATAGTAAAGTACAAAGTTCGTTTTGGATGGACAAATCTAGTTAAAATAGATAGTTTTTGCATGCAAACTCACTTCTGGTAGCATTCCATAAGAAAGTACAAAGTTCGTTTTGGATGGACGGATCTAGTTGAAATAGATAGTTTTTGCATGCAAACTCACTTCTGGTAGCATTCCATAGTAAAGTACAAAGTTCGTTTTGGATGGACAAATCTAGTTAAAATAGATAGTTTTTGCATGCAAACTCACTTCTGGTAGCATTCCATAGTAAAGTACAAAGTTCGTTTTGGATGGACGGATCTAGTTAAAATAGATAGTTTTTGCATGCAAACTCACTTCTGGTAGCATTCCATAGTAAAGTACAAAGTTCGTTTTGGATGGACAAATCTAGTTAAAATAGATAGTTTTTGCATGCAAACTCACTTCTGGTAGCATTCCATAAGAAAGTACAAAGTTCGTTTTGGATGGACGGATCTAGTTGAAATAGATAGTTTTTGCATGCAAACTCACTTCTGGTAGCATTCCATAGTAAAGTACAAAGTTCGTTTTGGATGGACGGATCTAGTTAAAATAGATAGTTTTTGCATGCAAACTCACTTCTGGTAGCATTCCATAGTAAAGTACAAAGTTCGTTTTGGATGGACGGATCTAGTTGAAATAGATAGTTTTTGCATGCAAACTCACTTCTGGTAGCATTCCATAGTAAAGTACAAAGTTCGTTTTGGATGGACAAATCTAGTTAAAATAGATAGTTTTTTGCATGCAAACTCACTTCTGGTAGCATTCCATAGTAAAGTACAAAGTTCGTTTTGGATGGACAAATCTAGTTAAAATAGATAGTTTTTGCATGCAAACTCACTTCTGGTAGCATTCCATAAGAAAGTACAAAGTTCGTTTTGGATGGACGGATCTAGTTGAAATAGATAGTTTTTGCATGCAAACTCACTTCTGGTAGCATTCCATAGTAAAGTACAAAGTTCGTTTTGGATGGACAAATCTAGTTAAAATAGATAGTTTTTGCATGCAAACTCACTTCTGGTAGCATTCCATAGTAAAGTACAAAGTTCGTTTTGGATGGACGGATCTAGTTAAAATAGATAGTTTTTGCATGCAAACTCACTTCTGGTAGCATTCCATAGTAAAGTACAAAGTTCGTTTTGGATGGACAAATCTAGTTAAAATAGATAGTTTTTGCATGCAAACTCACTTCTGGTAGCATTCCATAGTAAAGTACAAAGTTCGTTTTGGATGGACGGATCTAGTTAAAATAGATAGTTTTTGCATGCAAACTCACTTCTGGTAGCATTCCATAGTAAAGTACAAAGTTCGTTTTGGATGGACAAATCTAGTTAAAATAGATAGTTTTTGCATGCAAACTCACTTCTGGTAGCATTCCATAAGAAAGTACAAAGTTCGTTTTGGATGGACGGATCTAGTTGAAATAGATAGTTTTTGCATGCAAACTCACTTCTGGTAGCATTCCATAGTAAAGTACAAAGTTCGTTTTGGATGGACAAATCTAGTTAAAATAGATAGTTTTTGCATGCAAACTCACTTCTGGTAGCATTCCATAGTAAAGTACAAAGTTCGTTTTGGATGGACGGATCTAGTTAAAATAGATAGTTTTTGCATGCAAACTCACTTCTGGTAGCATTCCATAGTAAAGTACAAAGTTCGTTTTGGATGGACAAATCTAGTTAAAATAGATAGTTTTTGCATGCAAACTCACTTCTGGTAGCATTCCATAGTAAAGTACAAAGTTCGTTTTGGATGGACAAATCTAGTTAAAATAGATAGTTTTTGCATGCAAACTCACTTCTGGTAGCATTCCATAAGAAAGTACAAAGTTCGTTTTGGATGGACGGATCTAGTTGAAATAGATAGTTTTTGCATGCAAACTCACTTCTGGTAGCATTCCATAGTAAAGTACAAAGTTCGTTTTGGATGGACAAATCTAGTTAAAATAGATAGTTTTTGCATGCAAACTCACTTCTGGTAGCATTCCATAAGAAAGTACAAAGTTCGTTTTGGATGGACGGATCTAGTTGAAATAGATAGTTTTTGCATGCAAACTCACTTCTGGTAGCATTCCATAGTAAAGTACAAAGTTCGTTTTGGATGGACAAATCTAGTTAAAATAGATAGTTTTTGCATGCAAACTCACTTCTGGTAGCATTCCATAAGAAAGTACAAAGTTCGTTTTGGATGGACGGATCTAGTTGAAATAGATAGTTTTTGCATGCAAACTCACTTCTGGTAGCATTCCATAGTAAAGTACAAAGTTCGTTTTGGATGGACAAATCTAGTTAAAATAGATAGTTTTTGCATGCAAACTCACTTCTGGTAGCATTCCATAGTAAAGTACAAAGTTCGTTTTGGATGGACGGATCTAGTTAAAATAGATAGTTTTTGCATGCAAACTCACTTCTGGTAGCATTCCATAAGAAAGTACAAAGTTCGTTTTGGATGGACAAATCTAGTTAAAATAGATAGTTTTTGCATGCAAACTCACTTCTGGTAGCATTCCATAGTAAAGTACAAAGTTCGTTTTGGATGGACAAATCTAGTTAAAATAGATAGTTTTTGCATGCAAACTCACTTCTGGTAGCATTCCATAAGAAAGTACAAAGTTCGTTTTGGATGGACGGATCTAGTTGAAATAGATAGTTTTTGCATGCAAACTCACTTCTGGTAGCATTCCATAGTAAAGTACAAAGTTCGTTTTGGATGGACAAATCTAGTTAAAATAGATAGTTTTTGCATGCAAACTCACTTCTGGTAGCATTCCATAGTAAAGTACAAAGTTCGTTTTGGATGGACAAATCTAGTTAAAATAGATAGTTTTTGCATGCAAACTCACTTCTGGTAGCATTCCATAGTAAAGTACAAAGTTCGTTTTGGATGGACAAATCTAGTTAAAATAGATAGTTTTTGCATGCAAACTCACTTCTGGTAGCATTCCATAGTAAAGTACAAAGTTCGTTTTGGATGGACAAATCTAGTTAAAATAGATAGTTTTTGCATGCAAACTCACTTCTGGTAGCATTCCATAGTAAAGTACAAAGTTCGTTTTGGATGGACAAATCTAGTTAAAATAGATAGTTTTTGCATGCAAACTCACTTCTGGTAGCATTCCATAAGAAAGTACAAAGTTCGTTTTGGATGGACGGATCTAGTTGAAATAGATAGTTTTTGCATGCAAACTCACTTCTGGTAGCATTCCATAGTAAAGTACAAAGTTCGTTTTGGATGGACAAATCTAGTTAAAATAGATAGTTTTTGCATGCAAACTCACTTCTGGTAGCATTCCATAGTAAAGTACAAAGTTCGTTTTGGATGGACGGATCTAGTTAAAATAGATAGTTTTTGCATGCAAACTCACTTCTGGTAGCATTCCATAGTAAAGTACAAAGTTCGTTTTGGATGGACGGATCTAGTTAAAATAGATAGTTTTTGCATGCAAACTCACTTCTGGTAGCATTCCATAGTAAAGTACAAAGTTCGTTTTGGATGGACAAATCTAGTTAAAATAGATAGTTTTTGCATGCAAACTCACTTCTGGTAGCATTCCATAAGAAAGTACAAAGTTCGTTTTGGATGGACGGATCTAGTTGAAATAGATAGTTTTTGCATGCAAACTCACTTCTGGTAGCATTCCATAGTAAAGTACAAAGTTCGTTTTGGATGGACAAATCTAGTTAAAATAGATAGTTTTTGCATGCAAACTCACTTCTGGTAGCATTCCATAGTAAAGTACAAAGTTCGTTTTGGATGGACAAATCTAGTTAAAATAGATAGTTTTTGCATGCAAACTCACTTCTGGTAGCATTCCATAGTAAAGTACAAAGTTCGTTTTGGATGGACGGATCTAGTTAAAATAGATAGTTTTTGCATGCAAACTCACTTCTGGTAGCATTCCATAGTAAAGTACAAAGTTCGTTTTGGATGGACGGATCTAGTTGAAATAGATAGTTTTTGCATGCAAACTCACTTCTGGTAGCATTCCATAGTAAAGTACAAAGTTCGTTTTGGATGGACAAATCTAGTTAAAATAGATAGTTTTTGCATGCAAACTCACTTCTGGTAGCATTCCATAGTAAAGTACAAAGTTCGTTTTGGATGGACGGATCTAGTTAAAATAGATAGTTTTTGCATGCAAACTCACTTCTGGTAGCATTCCATAGTAAAGTACAAAGTTCGTTTTGGATGGACAAATCTAGTTAAAATAGATAGTTTTTGCATGCAAACTCACTTCTGGTAGCATTCCATAAGAAAGTACAAAGTTCGTTTTGGATGGACGGATCTAGTTGAAATAGATAGTTTTTGCATGCAAACTCACTTCTGGTAGCATTCCATAGTAAAGTACAAAGTTCGTTTTGGATGGACAAATCTAGTTAAAATAGATAGTTTTTGCATGCAAACTCACTTCTGGTAGCATTCCATAGTAAAGTACAAAGTTCGTTTTGGATGGACAAATCTAGTTAAAATAGATAGTTTTTGCATGCAAACTCACTTCTGGTAGCATTCCATAGTAAAGTACAAAGTTCGTTTTGGATGGACGGATCTAGTTAAAATAGATAGTTTTTGCATGCAAACTCACTTCTGGTAGCATTCCATAAGAAAGTACAAAGTTCGTTTTGGATGGACGGATCTAGTTGAAATAGATAGTTTTTGCATGCAAACTCACTTCTGGTAGCATTCCATAGTAAAGTACAAAGTTCGTTTTGGATGGACAAATCTAGTTAAAATAGATAGTTTTTGCATGCAAACTCACTTCTGGTAGCATTCCATAGTAAAGTACAAAGTTCGTTTTGGATGGACGGATCTAGTTAAAATAGATAGTTTTTGCATGCAAACTCACTTCTGGTAGCATTCCATAGTAAAGTACAAAGTTCGTTTTGGATGGACAAATCTAGTTAAAATAGATAGTTTTTGCATGCAAACTCACTTCTGGTAGCATTCCATAAGAAAGTACAAAGTTCGTTTTGGATGGACGGATCTAGTTGAAATAGATAGTTTTTGCATGCAAACTCACTTCTGGTAGCATTCCATAGTAAAGTACAAAGTTCGTTTTGGATGGACAAATCTAGTTAAAATAGATAGTTTTTGCATGCAAACTCACTTCTGGTAGCATTCCATAGTAAAGTACAAAGTTCGTTTTGGATGGACAAATCTAGTTAAAATAGATAGTTTTTGCATGCAAACTCACTTCTGGTAGCATTCCATAGTAAAGTACAAAGTTCGTTTTGGATGGACGGATCTAGTTAAAATAGATAGTTTTTGCATGCAAACTCACTTCTGGTAGCATTCCATAGTAAAGTACAAAGTTCGTTTTGGATGGACAAATCTAGTTAAAATAGATAGTTTTTGCATGCAAACTCACTTCTGGTAGCATTCCATAGTAAAGTACAAAGTTCGTTTTGGATGGACGGATCTAGTTAAAATAGATAGTTTTTGCATGCAAACTCACTTCTGGTAGCATTCCATAGTAAAGTACAAAGTTCGTTTTGGATGGACAAATCTAGTTAAAATAGATAGTTTTTGCATGCAAACTCACTTCTGGTAGCATTCCATAGTAAAGTACAAAGTTCGTTTTGGATGGACGGATCTAGTTAAAATAGATAGTTTTTGCATGCAAACTCACTTCTGGTAGCATTCCATAGTAAAGTACAAAGTTCGTTTTGGATGGACAAATCTAGTTAAAATAGATAGTTTTTGCATGCAAACTCACTTCTGGTAGCATTCCATAGTAAAGTACAAAGTTCGTTTTGGATGGACAAATCTAGTTAAAATAGATAGTTTTTGCATGCAAACTCACTTCTGGTAGCATTCCATAGTAAAGTACAAAGTTCGTTTTGGATGGACGGATCTAGTTAAAATAGATAGTTTTTGCATGCAAACTCACTTCTGGTAGCATTCCATAGTAAAGTACAAAGTTCGTTTTGGATGGACAAATCTAGTTAAAATAGATAGTTTTTGCATGCAAACTCACTTCTGGTAGCATTCCATAGTAAAGTACAAAGTTCGTTTTGGATGGACGGATCTAGTTAAAATAGATAGTTTTTGCATGCAAACTCACTTCTGGTAGCATTCCATAGTAAAGTACAAAGTTCGTTTTGGATGGACAAATCTAGTTAAAATAGATAGTTTTTGCATGCAAACTCACTTCTGGTAGCATTCCATAGTAAAGTACAAAGTTCGTTTTGGATGGACAAATCTAGTTAAAATAGATAGTTTTTGCATGCAAACTCACTTCTGGTAGCATTCCATAGTAAAGTACAAAGTTCGTTTTGGATGGACAAATCTAGTTAAAATAGATAGTTTTTGCATGCAAACTCACTTCTGGTAGCATTCCATAGTAAAGTACAAAGTTCGTTTTGGATGGACGGATCTAGTTAAAATAGATAGTTTTTGCATGCAAACTCACTTCTGGTAGCATTCCATAGTAAAGTACAAAGTTCGTTTTGGATGGACAAATCTAGTTAAAATAGATAGTTTTTGCATGCAAACTCACTTCTGGTAGCATTCCATAGTAAAGTACAAAGTTCGTTTTGGATGGACGGATCTAGTTAAAATAGATAGTTTTTGCATGCAAACTCACTTCTGGTAGCATTCCATAGTAAAGTACAAAGTTCGTTTTGGATGGACGGATCTAGTTAAAATAGATAGTTTTTGCATGCAAACTCACTTCTGGTAGCATTCCATAGTAAAGTACAAAGTTCGTTTTGGATGGACAAATCTAGTTAAAATAGATAGTTTTTGCATGCAAACTCACTTCTGGTAGCATTCCATAGTAAAGTACAAAGTTCGTTTTGGATGGACAAATCTAGTTAAAATAGATAGTTTTTGCATGCAAACTCACTTCTGGTAGCATTCCATAGTAAAGTACAAAGTTCGTTTTGGATGGACGGATCTAGTTAAAATAGATAGTTTTTGCATGCAAACTCACTTCTGGTAGCATTCCATAGTAAAGTACAAAGTTCGTTTTGGATGGACGGATCTAGTTAAAATAGATAGTTTTTGCATGCAAACTCACTTCTGGTAGCATTCCATAGTAAAGTACAAAGTTTGTTTTGGATGGACAAATCTAGTTAAAATAGATAGTTTTTGCATGCAAACTCACTTCTGGTAGCATTCCATAGTAAAGTACAAAGTTCGTTTTGGATGGACGGATCTAGTTAAAATAGATAGTTTTTGCATGCAAACTCACTTCTGGTAGCATTCCATAGTAAAGTACAAAGTTCGTTTTGGATGGACAAATCTAGTTAAAATAGATAGTTTTTGCATGCAAACTCACTTCTGGTAGCATTCCATAGTAAAGTACAAAGTTCGTTTTGAATGGACGAATCTAGTTAAAATAGACAGTTTTTGCATGAAAACTCAATTCTGGTGGAATTCCACTAGAAAGTACAAACTTCGTTTTGAATGGACGAATCTAGTTAAAATAGATAGTTTTTGCATGAAAACTCAATTCTGGTGGAATTCCACTAGATAGTACAAAGTTCGTTTTGAATTGACGAATCTAGTTAAAATAGATAGTTTTTGCATGAAAACTCAATTCTGGTGAAATTCCACTAGATAGTACAAAGTTCATTTTGAATGGACGAATCTAGTTAAAATAGATAGTTTTTGCATGAAAACTCAATTCTGGTGGAATTCCACTAGAAAGTACAAAGTTCGTTTTGGATGGACGAATCTAGTTTAGTTTTTGCATGCAAACTCACTTCTGGTAGCATTCCATAGTAAAGTACAAAGTTCGTTTTGGATGGACGAATCAAGTTAAAATTGGTAGTTTTTGCATGCAAACTCACTTCTGGTAGCATTCCATAAGAAAGTACAAAGTTCGTTTTGGATGGACGAATCTAGTTGAAATTGGTAGTTTTTGCATGCAAACTCACTTCTGGTAGCATTCCATATTAAAGTACAAAGTTCGTTTTGGATGGACGAATCTAGTTGAAATTGGTAGTTTTTGCATGCAAACTCACTTCTGGTAGCATTCCATAAGAAAGTACAAAGTTCGTTTTGGATGGACGGATCTAGTTAAAATAGATAGTTTTTGCATGCAAACTCACTTCTGGTAGCATTCCATAGTAAAGTACAAAGTTCGTTTTGGATGGACGGATCTAGTTGAAATAGATAGTTTTTTGCATGCAAACTCACTTCTGGTAGCATTCCATAAGAAAGTACAAAGTTCGTTTTGGATGGACGGATCTAGTTAAAATAGATAGTTTTTGCATGCAAACTCACTTCTGGTAGCATTCCATAAGAAAGTACAAAGTTCGTTTTGGATGGACGGATCTAGTTAAAATAGATAGTTTTTGCATGCAAACTCACTTCTGGTAGCATTCCATAAGAAAGTACAAAGTTCGTTTTGGATGGACGGATCTAGTTAAAATAGATAGTTTTTTGCATGCAAACTCACTTCTGGTAGCATTCCATAGTAAAGTACAAAGTTCGTTTTGGATGGACGGATCTAGTTAAAATAGATAGTTTTTGCATGCAAACTCACTTTTGGTAGCATTCCATAAGAAAGTACAAAGTTCGTTTTGGATGGACGGATCTAGTTAAAATAGATAGTTTTTGCATGCAAACTCACTTCTGGTAGCATTCCATAAGAAAATACAAAGTTCGTTTTGGATGGACGGATCTAGTTAAAATAGATAGTTTTTGCATGCAAACTCACTTCTGGTAGCATTCCATAAGAAAGTACAAAGTTCGTTTTGGATGGACGGATCTAGTTAAAATAGATAGTTTTTGCATGCAAACTCACTTCTGGTAGCATTCCCATAAGAAAGTACAAAGTTCGTTTTGGATGGACGGATCTAGTTAAAATAGATAGTTTTTGCATGCAAACTCACTTCTGGTAGCATTCCATAAGAAAGTACAAAGTTCGTTTTGGATGGACAAATCTAGTTAAAATAGATAGTTTTTGCATGCAAACTCACTTCTGGTAGCATTCCATAGTAAAGTACAAAGTTCGTTTTGGATGGACGGATCTAGTTGAAATAGATAGTTTTTGCATGCAAACTCACTTCTGGTAGCATTCCATAAGAAAGTACAAAGTTCGTTTTGGATGGACAAATCTAGTTAAAATAGATAGTTTTTGCATGCAAACTCACTTCTGGTAGCATTCCATAAGAAAGTACAAAGTTCGTTTTGGATGGACAAATCTAGTTAAAATAGATAGTTTTTGCATGCAAACTCACTTCTGGTAGCATTCCATAAGAAAGTACAAAGTTCGTTTTGGATGGACAAATCTAGTTAAAATAGATAGTTTTTGCATGCAAACTCACTTCTGGTAGCATTCCATAAGAAAGTACAAAGTTCGTTTTGGATGGACAAATCTAGTTAAAATAGATAGTTTTTGCATGCAAACTCACTTCTGGTAGCATTCCATAAGAAAGTACAAAGTTCGTTTTGGATGGACGGATCTAGTTAAAATAGATAGTTTTTGCATGCAAACTCACTTCTGGTAGCATTCCATAAGAAAGTACAAAGTTCGTTTTGGATGGACAAATCTAGTTAAAATAGATAGTTTTTGCATGCAAACTCACTTCTGGTAGCATTCATAAGAAAGTACAAAGTTCGTTTTGGATGGACAAATCTAGTTAAAATAGATAGTTTTTGCATGCAAACTCACTTCTGGTAGCATTCCATAAGAAAGTACAAAGTTCGTTTTGGATGGACAAATCTAGTTAAAATAGATAGTTTTTGCATGCAAACTCACTTCTGGTAGCATCCATAAGAAAGTACAAAGTTCGTTTTGGATGGACGGATCTAGTTAAAATAGATAGTTTTTGCATGCAAACTCACTTCTGGTAGCATTCCATAAGAAAGTACAAAGTTCGTTTTTGGATGGACAAATCTAGTTAAAATAGATAGTTTTTGCATGCAAACTCACTTCTGGTAGCATTCCATAAGAAAGTACAAAGTTCGTTTTGGATGGACAAATCTAGTTAAAAATAGATAGTTTTTTGCATGCAAACTCACTTCTGGTAGCATTCCATAAGAAAGTACAAAGTTCGTTTTTGGATGGACAAATCTAGTTAAAATAGATAGTTTTTGCATGCAAACTCACTTCTGGTAGCATTCCATAAGAAAGTACAAAGTTCGTTTTGGATGGACAAATCTAGTTAAAATAGATAGTTTTTGCATGCAAACTCACTTCTGGTAGCATTCCATAAGAAAGTACAAAGTTCGTTTTGGATGGACAAATCTAGTTAAAATAGATAGTTTTTGCATGCAAACTCACTTCTGGTAGCATTCCATAAGAAAGTACAAAGTTCGTTTTGGATGGACGGATCTAGTTAAAATAGATAGTTTTTGCATGCAAACTCACTTCTGGTAGCATTCCATAGTAAAGTACAAAGTTCGTTTTGGATGGACGGATCTAGTTGAAATAGATAGTTTTTGCATGCAAACTCACTTCTGGTAGCATTCCATAAGAAAGTACAAAGTTCGTTTTGGATGGACAAATCTAGTTAAAATAGATAGTTTTTGCATGCAAACTCACTTCTGGTAGCATTCCATAAGAAAGTACAAAGTTCGTTTTGGATGGACAAATCTAGTTAAAATAGATAGTTTTTGCATGCAAACTCACTTCTGGTAGCATTCCATAAGAAAGTACAAAGTTCGTTTTGGATGGACAAATCTAGTTAAAATAGATAGTTTTTTGCATGCAAACTCACTTCTGGTAGCATTCCATAAGAAAGTACAAAGTTCGTTTTGGATGGACAAATCTAGTTAAAATAGATAGTTTTTGCATGCAAACTCACTTCTGGTAGCATTCCATAAGAAAGTACAAAGTTCGTTTTGGATGGACAAATCTAGTTAAAATAGATAGGTTTTTGCATGCAAACTCACTTCTGGTAGCATTCCATAAGAAAGTACAAAGTTCGTTTTGGATGGACGGATCTAGTTAAAATAGATAGTTTTTGCATGCAAACTCACTTCTGGTAGCATTCCATAAGAAAGTACAAAGTTCGTTTTGGATGGACAAATCTAGTTAAAATAGATAGTTTTTGCATGCAAACTCACTTCTGGTAGCATTCCATAAGAAAGTACAAAGTTCGTTTTGGATGGACAAAATCTAGTTAAAATAGATAGTTTTTGCATGCAAACTCACTTCTGGTAGCATTCCATAAGAAAGTACAAAGTTCGTTTTGGATGGACAAATCTAGTTAAAATAGATAGTTTTTGCATGCAAACTCACTTCTGGTAGCATTCCATAAGAAAGTACAAAGTTCGTTTTGGATGGACGGATCTAGTTAAAATAGATAGTTTTTGCATGCAAACTCACTTCTGGTAGCATTCCATAAGAAAGTACAAAGTTCGTTTTGGATGGACAAATCTAGTTAAAATAGATAGTTTTTGCATGCAAACTCACTTCTGGTAGCATTCCATAAGAAAGTACAAAGTTCGTTTTGGATGGACAAATCTAGTTAAAATAGATAGTTTTTGCATGCAAACTCACTTCTGGTAGCATTCCATAAGAAAGTACAAAGTTCGTTTTGGATGGACAAATCTAGTTAAAATAGATAGTTTTTGCATGCAAACTCACTTCTGGTAGCATTCCATAAGAAAGTACAAAGTTCGTTTTGGATGGACAAATCTAGTTAAAATAGATAGTTTTTGCATGCAAACTCACTTCTGGTAGCATTCCATAAGAAAGTACAAAGTTCGTTTTGGATGGACAAATCTAGTTAAAATAGATAGTTTTTGCATGCAAACTCACTTCTGGTAGCATTCCATAAGAAAGTACAAAGTTCGTTTTGGATGGACGGATCTAGTTAAAATAGATAGTTTTTGCATGCAAACTCACTTCTGGTAGCATTCCATAGTAAAGTACAAAGTTCGTTTTGGATGGACGGATCTAGTTGAAATAGATAGTTTTTGCATGCAAACTCACTTCTGGTAGCATTCCATAAGAAAGTACAAAGTTCGTTTTGGATGGACAAATCTAGTTAAAATAGATAGTTTTTGCATGCAAACTCACTTCTGGTAGCATTCCATAAGAAAGTACAAAGTTCGTTTTGGATGGACAAATCTAGTTAAAATAGATAGTTTTTGCATGCAAACTCACTTCTGGTAGCATTCCATAAGAAAGTACAAAGTTCGTTTTGGATGGACGGATCAAGTTAAAATAGATAGTTTTTGCATGCAAACTCACTTCTGGTAGCATTCCATAAGAAAGTACAAAGTTCGTTTTGGATGGACAAATCTAGTTAAAATAGATAGTTTTTGCATGCAAACTCACTTCTGGTAGCATTCCATAAGAAAGTACAAAGTTTGTTTTGGATGGACAAATCTAGTTAAAATAGATAGTTTTTGCATGCAAACTCACTTCTGGTAGCATTCCATAAGAAAGTACAAAGTTCGTTTTGGATGGACGAATCTAGTTGAAATTAGTAGTTTTTGCATGCAAACTCACTTCTGGTAGCATTCCATAAGAAAGTACAAAGTTCGTTTTGGATGGGACGAATCTAGTTGAAATTGGTAGTTTTTGCATGCAAACTCACTTCTGGTAGCATTCCATAAGAAAGTACAAAGTTTGTTTTGGATGGACGGATCTAGTTAAAATAGATAGTTTTTGCATGCAAACTCACTTCTGGTAGCATTCCATAGTAAAGTACAAAGTTCGTTTTGGATGGACGGATCTAGTTGAAATAGATAGTTTTTGCATGCAAACTCACTTCTGGTAGCATTCCATAAGAAAGTACAAAGTTCGTTTTGGATGGACGGATCTAGTTAAAATAGATAGTTTTTGCATGCAAACTCACTTCTGGTAGCATTCCATAAGAAAGTACAAAGTTCGTTTTGGATGGACGGATCTAGTTAAAATAGATAGTTTTTGCATGCAAACTCACTTCTGGTAGCATTCCATAAGAAAGTACAAAGTTCGTTTTGGATGGACGGATCTAGTTAAAATAGATAGTTTTTGCATGCAAACTCACTTCTGGTAGCATTCCATAGTAAAGTACAAAGTTCGTTTTGGATGGACGGATCTAGTTGAAATAGATAGTTTTTGCATGCAAACTCACTTCTGGTAGCATTCCATAAGAAAGTACAAAGTTCGTTTTGGATGGACGGATCTAGTTAAAATAGATAGTTTTTGCATGCAAACTCACTTCTGGTAGCATTCCATAAGAAAGTACAAAGTTCGTTTTGGATGGACGGATCTAGTTAAAATAGATAGTTTTTGCATGCAAAACTCACTTCTGGTAGCATTCCATAAGAAAGTACAAAGTTCGTTTTGGATGGACGGATCTAGTTAAAATAGATAGTTTTTGCATGCAAACTCACTTCTGGTAGCATTCCATAGAAAGTACAAAGTTCGTTTTGGATGGACAAATCTAGTTAAAATAGATAGTTTTTGCATGCAAACTCACTTCTGGTAGCATTCCATAGTAAAGTACAAAGTTCGTTTTGGATGGACGGATCTAGTTGAAATAGATAGTTTTTGCATGCAAACTCACTTCTGGTAGCATTCCATAAGAAAGTACAAAGTTTGTTTTGGATGGACAAATCTAGTTAAAATAGATAGTTTTTGCATGCAAACTCACTTCTGGTAGCATTCCATAAGAAAGTACAAAGTTCGTTTTGGATGGACGGATCTAGTTAAAATAGATAGTTTTTGCATGCAAACTCACTTCTGGTAGCATTCCATAAGAAAGTACAAAGTTCGTTTTGGATGGACGGATCTAGTTAAAATAGATAGTTTTTGCATGCAAACTCACTTCTGGTAGCATTCCATAGTAAAGTACAAAGTTCGTTTTGATGGACGGATCTAGTTGAAATAGATAGTTTTTGCATGCAAACTCACTTCTGGTAGCATTCCATAAGAAAGTACAAAGTTCGTTTTGGATGGACGGATCTAGTTAAAATAGATAGTTTTTGCATGCAAACTCACTTCTGGTAGCATTCCATAAGAAAGTACAAAGTTCGTTTTGGATGGACGGATCTAGTTAAAATAGATAGTTTTTGCATGCAAACTCACTTCTGGTAGCATTCCATAAGAAAGTACAAAGTTCGTTTTGGATGGACGGATCTAGTTAAAATAGATAGTTTTTTTGCATGCAAACTCACTTCTGGTAGCATTCCATAGTAAAGTACAAAGTTCGTTTTGGATGGACGGATCTAGTTAAAATAGATAGTTTTTGCATGCAAACTCACTCTGGTAGCATTCCATAAGAAAGTACAAAGTTCGTTTTGGATGGACGGATCTAGTTAAAAATAGATAGTTTTTGCATGCAACTCACTTCTGGTAGCATTCCATAAGAAAGTACAAAGTTCGTTTTGGATGACAAATCTAGTTAAAATAGATAGTTTTTGCATGCAAACTCACTTCTGGTAGCATTCCATAGTAAAGTACAAAGTTCGTTTTGGATGGACGGATCTAGTTAAAATAGATAGTTTTTGCATGCAAACTCACTTCTGGTAGCATTCCATAAGAAAGTACAAAGTTCGTTTTGGATGGACAAATCTAGTTGAAATAGATAGTTTTTGCATGCAAACTCACTTCTGGTAGCATTCCATAAGAAAGTACAAAGTTCGTTTTGGATGGACAAATCTAGTTGAAATAGATAGTTTTTTGCATGCAAACTCACTTCTGGTAGCATTCCATAAGAAAGTACAAAGTTCGTTTTGGATGGACAAATCTAGTTAAAATAGATAGTTTTTTGCATGCAAACTCACTTTCTGGTAGCATTCCATAAGAAAGTACAAAGTTCGTTTTGGATGGACAAATCTAGTTGAAATAGATAGTTTTTTGCATGCAACTCACTTCTGGTAGCATTCCATAAGAAAGTACAAAGTTCGTTTTGGATGGACAAATCTAGTTAAAATAGATAGTTTTTGCATGCAAACTCACTTCTGGTAGCATTCCATAAGAAAGTACAAAGTTCGTTTTGGATGGACAAATCTAGTTGAAATAGATAGTTTTTGCATGCAAACTCACTTCTGGTAGCATTCCATAAGAAAGTACAAAGTTCGTTTTGGATGGACAAATCTAGTTAAATAGATAGTTTTTGCATGCAAACTCACTTCTGGTAGCATTCCATAAGAAAGTACAAAGTTCGTTTTGGATGGACAAATCTAGTTGAAATAGATAGTTTTTGCATGCAAACTCACTTCTGGTAGCATTCCATAAGAAAGTACAAAAGTTCGTTTTGGGATGGACAAATCTAGTTAAAATAGATAGTTTTTGCATGCAAACTCACTTCTGGTAGCATTCCATAAGAAAGTACAAAGTTCGTTTTGGATGGACAAATCTAGTTAAAATAGATAGTTTTTGCATGCAAACTCACTTCTGGTAGCATTCATAAGAAAGTACAAAGTTCGTTTGGATGGACAAATCTAGTTAAAATAGATAGTTTTTGCATGCAAACTCACTTCTGGTAGCATTCCATAAGAAAGTACAAAGTTCGTTTTGGATGGACGGATCTAGTTAAAATAGATAGTTTTTGCATGCAAACTCACTTCTGGTAGCATTCCATAAGAAAGTACAAGTTCGTTTTGGATGGACAAATCTAGTTAAAATAGATAGTTTTTGCATGCAAACTCACTTCTGGTAGCATTCCATAAGAAAGTACAAAGTTCGTTTTGGATGGACAAATCTAGTTAAAATAGATAGTTTTTGCATGCAAACTCACTTCTGGTAGCATTCCATAAGAAAGTACAAAGTTCGTTTTGGATGGACGGATCTAGTTAAAATAGATAGTTTTTGCATGCAAACTCACTTCTGTAGCATTCCATAAGAAAGTACAAAGTTCGTTTTGGATGGACGGATCTAGTTTAAAATAGATAGTTTTTGCATGCAAACTCACTTCTGGTAAGCATTCCATAAGAAAGTACAAAGTTCGTTTTGGATGGACGGATCTAGTTAAAATAGATAGTTTTTGCATGCAAACTCACTTCTGGTAGCATTCCTAAGAAAGTACAAAGTTCGTTTTGGATGGACAATCTAGTTAAAATAGATAGTTTTGCATGTAAACTCGTTCCTGGTAGAATTCCATAGCAAAGTACAAAGTTCGTAACGGATGCACCAATTTAGTTGAAATAGACAGTTTTTGCATGCAAACTCACTTCTGGTAGCATTCATAAGAAAGTACAAAGTTTGTTTTGGATGGACAAATCTAGTTTAAAATAGATAGTTTTTGCATGCCAAACTCACTTCTGGTAGCATTCCATAAGAAAGTACAAAGTTCGTTTTGGATGGACGGATCTAGTTAAAATAGATAGTTTTTGCATGCAAACTCACTTCTGGTAGCATTCCATAAGAAAGTACAAAGTTCGTTTTTGGATGGACAAATCTAGTTAAAATAGATAGTTTTTGCATGCAAACTCACTTCTGGTAGCATTCCATAAGAAAGTACAAAGTTCGTTTTGATGGACAAATCTAGTTAAAATAGATAGTTTTTGCATGCAAAACTCACTTCTGGTAGCATTCCATAAGAAAGTACAAAGTTCGTTTGGATGGACGGATCTAGTTAAAAATAGATAGTTTTTGCATGCAAACTCACTTCTGGTAGCATTCCATAAGAAAGTACAAAGTTCGTTTTGGATGGACAAATCTAGTTAAAATAGATAGTTTTTGCATGCAAACTCACTTCTGGTAGCATTCCATAAGAAAGTACAAAGTTCGTTTTGAGATGGACAAATCTAGTTGAAATAGATAGTTTTTGCATGCAAACTCACTTCTGGTAGCATTCCATAAGAAAGTACAAAGTTCGTTTTGGATGGACAAATCTAGTTGAAATAGATAGTTTTTGCATGCAAACTCACTTCTGGTAGCATTCCATAAGAAAGTACAAAGTTCGTTTTGGATGGACAAATCTAGTTAAAATAGATAGTTTTTGCATGCAAACTCACTTCTGGTAGCATTCCATAAGAAAGTACAAAGTTCGTTTTGGATGGACAAATCTAGTTAAAATAGATAGTTTTTGCATGCAAACTCACTTCTGGTAGCATTCCATAAGAAAGTACAAAGTTCGTTTTGGATGGACAAATCTAGTTAAAATAGATAGTTTTTGCATGCAAACTCACTTCTGGTAGCATTCCATAAGAAAGTACAAAGTTCGTTTTGGATGGACAAATCTAGTTAAAATAGATAGTTTTTGCATGCAAACTCACTTCTGGTAGCATTCCATAGTAAAGTACAAAGTTCGTTTTGGATGGACAAATCTAGTTAAAATAGATAGTTTTTGCATGCAAACTCACTTCTGGTAGCATTCCATAAGAAAGTACAAAGTTCGTTTTGGATGGACGGATCTAGTTAAAATAGATAGTTTTTGCATGCAAACTCACTTCTGGTAGCATTCCATAAGAAAGTACAAAGTTCGTTTTGGATGGACAAATCTAGTTAAAATAGATAGTTTTTGCATGCAAACTCACTTCTGGTAGCATTCCATAAGAAAGTACAAAGTTCGTTTTGGATGGACGGATCTAGTTAAAATAGATAGTTTTTGCATGCAAACTCACTTCTGGTAGCATTCCATAGTAAAGTACAAAGTTCGTTTTGGATGGACAAATCTAGTTAAAATAGATAGTTTTTGCATGCAAACTCACTTCTGGTAGCATTCCATAAGAAAGTACAAAGTTCGTTTTGGATGGACAAATCTAGTTGAAATAGATAGTTTTTGCATGCAAACTCAATCCTGTTAGCATTCCATAAGAAAGTACAAAGTTCGTTTTGGATGGACAAATCTAGTTAAAATAGATAGTTTTTGCATGCAAACTCACTTCTGGTAGCATTCCATAAGAAAGTACAAAGTTCGTTTTGGATGGACAAATCTAGTTGAAATAGATAGTTTTTGCATGCAAACTCACTTCTGGTAGCATTCCATAAGAAAGTACAAAGTTCGTTTTGGATGGACGGATCTAGTTAAAATAGATAGTTTTTGCATGCAAACTCACTTCTGGTAGCATTCCATAAGAAAGTACAAAGTTCGTTTTGGATGGACAAATCTAGTTAAAATAGATAGTTTTTGCATGCAAACTCACTTCTGGTAGCATTCCATAAGAAAGTACAAAGTTCGTTTTGGATGGACGGATCTAGTTAAAATAGATAGTTTTTGCATGCAAACTCACTTCTGGTAGCATTCCATAAGAAAGTACAAAGTTCGTTTTGGATGGACAAATCTAGTTAAAATAGATAGTTTTTGCATGCAAACTCACTTCTGGTAGCATTCCATAGTAAAGTACAAAGTTCGTTTTGGATGGACAAATCTAGTTAAAATAGATAGTTTTTGCATGCAAACTCACTTCTGGTAGCATTCCATAAGAAAGTACAAAGTTCGTTTTGGATGGACGGATCTAGTTAAAATAGATAGTTTTTGCATGCAAACTCACTTCTGGTAGCATTCCATAGTAAAGTACAAAGTTCGTTTTGGATGGACAAATCTAGTTAAAATAGATAGTTTTTGCATGCAAACTCACTTCTGGTAGCATTCCATAGTAAAGTACAAAGTTCGTTTTGAATGGACGAATCTAGTTAAAATAGATAGTTTTTGCATGAAAACTCAATTCTGGTGGAATTCCACTAGAAAGTACAAAGTTCGTTTTGGATGGACGAATCTAGTTAAAATAGACAGTTTTTGCATGAAAACTCAATTCTGGTGGAATTCCACTAGAAAGTACAAAGTTCATTTTGAATGCACGAATCTAGTTAAAATAGATAGTTTTTGCATGAAAACTCAATTCTGGTGGAATTCCACTAGATAGTACAAAGTTCGTTTTGAATGGACGAATCTAGTTAAAATAGATAGTTTTTTGCATGAAAACTCAATTCTGGTGGAATTCCACTAGATAGTACAAAGTTCGTTTTTGAATGGACAAATCTAGTTAAAATAGATAGTTTTTGCGTGAAAACTCAATTCTGGTGGAATTCCACTAGATAGTACAAAGTTCGTTTTGAATTGACGAATCTAGTTAAAATAGATAGGTTTTGCATGAAAACTCAATTCTGGTGAAATTCCACTAGATAGTACAAAGTTCGTTTTGAATTGACGAATCTAGTTAAAATAGATAGTTTTTGCATGAAAACTCAATTCTGGTGGAATTCCACTAGATAGTACAAAGTTCGTTTTGAATGGACGAATCTAGTTAAAATAGATAGTTTTTGCATGAAAACTCAATTCTGGTGGAATTCCACTAGAAAGTACAAAGTTCGTTTTGGATGGACGAATCTAGTTAAAATAGATAGTTTTTGCATGAAAACTCAATTCTGGTGAAATTCCACTAGAAAGTACAAAGTTCGTTTTGAATGGACAAATCTAGTTAAAATAGATAGTTTTTGCGTGAAAACTCAATTCTGGTGGAATTCCACTAGAAAGTACAAAGTTCGTTTTGAATGGACGAATCTAATTAAAATAGATAGTTTTTGCATGAAAACTCAATTCTGGTGGAATTCCACTAGATAGTACAAAGTTCGTTTTGAATGGACGAATCTAGTTAAAATAGATAGTTTTTGCATGAAAACTCAATTCTGGTGGAATTCCACTAGATAGTACAAAGTTCGTTTTGAATGGACGAATCTAGTTAAAATAGATAGTTTTTGCATGAAAACTCAATTCTGGTGGAATTCCACTAGATAGTACAAAGTTCGTTTTGAATGGACGAATCTAGTTAAAATAGATAGTTTTTGCATGAAAACTCAATTCTGGTGGAATTCCACTAGAAAGTACAAAGTTCGTTTTGAATGGACGAATCTAGTTAAAATAGATAGTTTTTGCATGAAAACTCAATTCTGGTGGAATTCCACTAGATAGTACAAAGTTCGTTTTGAATGGACGAATCTAGTTAAAATAGATAGTTTTTGCATGAAAACTCAATTCTGGTGGAATTCCACTAGATAGTACAAAGTTCGTTTTGAATGGACGAATCTAGTTAAAATAGATAGTTTTTGCATGAAAACTCAATTCTGGTGGAATTCCACTAGATAGTACAAAGTTCGTTTTGAATGGACGAATCTAGTTAAAATAGATAGTTTTTGCATGAAAACTCAATTCTGGTGGAATTCCACTAGAAAGTACAAAGTTCGTTTTGGATGGACGAATCTAGTTAAAATAGATAGTTTTTGCATGAAAACTCAATTCTGGTGAAATTCCACTAGAAAGTACAAAGTTCGTTTTGGATGGACGAATCTAGTTAAAATAGATAGTTTTTGCATGAAAACTCAATTCTGGTGAAATTCCACTAGAAAGTACAAAGTTCGTTTTGAATGGACAAATCTAGTTAAAATAGATAGTTTTTGCGTGAAAACTCAATTCTGGTGGAATTCCACTAGAAAGTACAAAGTTCGTTTTGAATGGACGAATCTAGTTAAAATAGATAGTTTTTGCATGAAAACTCAATTCTGGTGGAATTCCACTAGATAGTACAAAGTTCGTTTTGAATGGACGAATCTAGTTAAAATAGATAGTTTTTGCGTGAAAACTCAATTCTGGTGGAATTCCACTAGAAAGTACAAAGTTCGTTTTGAATGGACAAATCTAGTTAAAATAGATAGTTTTTGCATGAAAACTCAATTCTGGTGGAATTCCACTAGAAAGTACAAAGTTCGTTTTGAATGGACGAATCTAGTTAAAATAGATAGTTTTTGCATGAAAACTCAATTCTGGTGGAATTCCACTAGATAGTACAAAGTTCGTTTTGAATGGACGAATCTAGTTAAAATAGATAGTTTTTGCGTGAAAACTCAATTCTGGTGGAATTCCACTAGAAAGTACAAAGTTCGTTTTGAATGGACAAATCTAGTTAAAATAGATAGTTTTTGCATGAAAACTCAATTCTGGTGGAATTCCACTAGATAGTACAAAGTTCGTTTTGAATGGACGAATCTAGTTAAAATAGATAGTTTTTGCATGAAAACTCAATTCTGGTGGAATTCCACTAGATAGTACAAAGTTCGTTTTGAATGGACGAATCTAGTTAAAATAGATAGTTTTTGCGTGAAAACTCAATTCTGGTGGAATTCCACTAGAAAGTACAAAGTTCGTTTTGAATGGACAAATCTAGTTAAAATAGATAGTTTTTGCATGAAAACTCAATTCTGGTGGAATTCCACTAGAAAGTACAAAGTTCGTTTTGGATGGACGAATCTAGTTAAAATAGATAGTTTTTGCATGAAAACTCAATTCTGGTGGAGTTCCACTAGAAAGTACAAAGTTCGTTTTGAATTGACGAATCTAGTTAAAATAGATAGTTTTTGCATGAAAACTCAATTCTGGTGGAATTCCACTAGAAAGTACAAAGTTCGTTTTGAATGGACAAATCTAGTTAAAATAGATAGTTTTTGCATGAAAACTCAATTCTGGTGGAATTCCACTAGAAAGTACAAAGTTCGTTTTGGATGGACGAATCTAGTTAAAATAGACAGTTTTTGCATGAAAACTCAATTCTGGTGGAATTCCACTAGAAAGTACAAAGTTCGTTTTGGATGGACGAATCTAGTTAAAATAGATAGTTTTTGCATGAAAACTCAATTCTGGTGGAATTCCACTAGAAAGTACAAAGTTCGTTTTGGATGGACGAATCTAGTTAAAATAGATAGTTTTTGCATGAAAACTCAATTCTGGTGGAATTCCAGTAGATAGTACAAAGTTCGTTTTGAATGGACGAATCTAGTTAAAATAGATAGTTTTTGCATGAAAACTCAATTCTGGTGGAATTCCACTAGAAAGTACAAAGTTCGTTTTGGATGGACGAATCTAGTTAAAATAGACAGTTTTTGCATGAAAACTCAATTCTGGTGGAATTCCACTAGAAAGTACAAAGTTCATTTTGAATGCACGAATCTAGTTAAAATAGATAGTTTTTGCATGAAAACTCAATTCTGGTGGAATTCCACTAGATAGTACAAAGTTCGTTTTGAATGGACGAATCTAGTTAAAATAGATAGTTTTTGCATGAAAACTCAATTCTGGTGGAATTCCACTAGATAGTACAAAGTTCGTTTTGAATGGACGAATCTAGTTAAAATAGATAGTTTTTGCATGAAAACTCAATTCTGGTGGAATTCCACTAGAAAGTACAAAGTTCGTTTTGCATGGACGAATCTAGTTAAAATAGACAGTTTTTGCATGAAAACTCAATTCTGGTGGAATTCCACTAGAAAGTACAAAGTTCGTTTTGGATGGACGAATCTAGTTAAAATAGATAGTTTTTGCATGAAAACTCAATTCTGGTGGAATTCCACTAGATAGTACAAAGTTCGTTTTGAATGGACGAATCTAGTTAAAATAGATAGTTTTTGCATGAAAACTCAATTCTGGTGGAATTCCACTAGAAAGTACAAAGTTCGTTTTGGATGGACGAATCTAGTTAAAATAGACAGTTTTTGCATGAAAACTCAATTCTGGTGGAATTCCACTAGAAAGTACAAAGTTCATTTTGAATGCACGAATCTAGTTAAAATAGATAGTTTTTGCATGAAAACTCAATTCTGGTGGAATTCCACTAGATAGTACAAAGTTCGTTTTGAATGGACGAATCTAGTTAAAATAGATAGTTTTTGCATGAAAACTCAATTCTGGTGGAATTCCACTAGAAAGTACAAAGTTCGTTTTGGATGGACGAATCTAGTTAAAATAGACAGTTTTTGCATGAAAACTCAATTCTGGTGGAATTCCACTAGAAAGTACAAAGTTCGTTTTGGATGGACGAATCTAGTTAAAATAGACAGTTTTTGCATGAAAACTCAATTCTGGTGGAATTCCACTAGAAAGTACAAAGTTCGTTTTGGATGGACGAATCTAGTTAAAATAGATAGTTTTTGCATGAAAACTCAATTCTGGTGGAATTCCACTAGATAGTACAAACTTCGTTTTGAATGGACGAATCTAGTTAAAATAGATAGTTTTTGCATGAAAACTCAATTCTGGTGGAATTCCACTAGAAAGTACAAAGTTCGTTTTGGATGGACGAATCTAGTTAAAATAGACAGTTTTTGCATGAAAACTCAATTCTGGTGGAATTCCACTAGAAAGTACACAGTTCATTTTGAATGCACGAATCTAGTTAAAATAGATAGTTTTTGCATGAAAACTCAATTCTGGTGGAATTCCACTAGATAGTACAAAGTTCGTTTTGAATGGACGAATCTAGTTAAAATAGATAGTTTTTGCATGAAAACTCAATTCTGGTGGAATTCCACTAGATAGTACAAAGTTCGTTTTGAATGGACGAATCTAGTTAAAATAGATAGTTTTTGCATGAAAACTCAATTCTGGTGGAATTCCACTAGAAAGTACAAAGTTCGTTTTGGATGGACGAATCTAGTTAAAATAGACAGTTTTTGCATGAAAACTCAATTCTGGTGGAATTCCACTAGAAAGTACAAAGTTCATTTTGAATGCACGAATCTAGTTAAAATAGATAGTTTTTGCATGAAAACTCAATTCTGGTGGAATTCCACTAGATAGTACAAAGTTCGTTTTGAATGGACGAATCTAGTTAAAATAGATAGTTTTTGCATGAAAACTCAATTCTGGTGGAATTCCACTAGAAAGTACAAAGTTCGTTTTGAATGGACGAATCTAGTTAAAATAGATAGTTTTTGCATGAAAACTCAATTCTGGTGGAATTCCACTAGAAAGTACAAAGTTCATTTTGAATGCACGAATCTAGTTGTTGCTAACGCAACCCTGAACGACAAAACGGCTTTTTTAGCTCTTTTAAAACATTTACTTTATTACACGTTTTTATCTAGGCGATGGTGTTCGGTGGTAGTGATAGGCTAAAAATTTGTCCGCTTGCCTCGCCGGTCAGGATCCAAAAGAAGGATTCTAGCGCTCGACGGTTGTCGCATCGGCTCGGTTGACGTCAACGTTCGCATCCTGGCCGATGAGGTCCGAACCAGCGCCCTCTGCTGGTCGCTAGCGTAACTACCGCGGCGCAAGCAGATCGTCCCTAGATTAGTCGCGCCGTCGCGAAGTGACAGTCCACCAGCGTTTTAACGCAGTTAAAACGAACTACTTGGCGCGACGTTTAGCGTAACAATCTTTACCACGGGTCTTTCCAATGTCGTCCCTCGCGCCGTCTTTACTACCACTCGCCGGATGCCTCCGTCCCTTGATGGTATCACTCGTTCAATCCGTCCTTTCGGCCAACAATTTCTAGGGCAGTTCTCGTCCACGATCAGGACAACGTCTCCGGGCTCGACGGGTTTGCTGGGTTCAAACCACTTAGTCCTCCGCGTTAGTGTCGGAAGGTATGTCTTCATCCATTTCTTCCAGTACGCGTTCGTCCTAGCCTGCACGGCCTTCCAATTTTGCTGCAGGGTTGCGGATGAATCGTCGTATTTCACTAGGGGTTTCAATCCTGCGGAAGAGCCTAACAGAAAATGATTTGGGGTTAGGGGTTCTTCGTCCTCACCATCAACCGGGACATGTGTGAGCGGCCGCGAATTGAGCATGTTCTCAACTTCGATTAATGTCGCCGTGAGTATCGCATCCGTGGGGTGCCTCTCCGTGAGGGTACGGCCTAGCATTCGCTTCACCGACTGGATCATCCGCTCCCAAGATCCACCGAAGTGAGGTGCTGCCGGAGGGTTAAACTTCCACGCTGGGTCGGGGGGACCGAATTCGCATAAGATCGCCGAATTTACGCGTTCTGCTGCCTCTTTCAGCTCTCGATCGGCGCCTACAAAATTTGTTCCCCGGTCGGAGATTATTTCGATCGGGATCCCTCGTCGCGACATAAAGCTACGCACCGCCATCAGGCAATCGCTTGTCGATAGCGAGTGCACTACCTCGATATGGACGGCTCGAACCGTCAAACACGTAAACAAAACGCCCCAGCGTTTTTCCGTCTTTCGACCATTCACCACCAACAGCGGACCAAAATAATCAATTCCCGTATACGAGAATGGCTTCGAAAACGCGGCTACTCGGGCAGCAGGCAGTTCGCACATTTGCGGCGTTGTTGGTTGTGCGTATAATAACGTGCACATTTTACAACGCAATCGTACGCGTCTACATACCGATCTCAGCGCTGGTACGTCGTATCGTTGCCTTACTTCGTTGACCACGGTTTCCTGGCTGCCGTGCTTGTAGTGGCGATGCACATCGTCGACGATCAGCTCCGTCACGTAGTGTTTACCGGGTAGAATGATAGGACGCTTCGTCGACAGGTCCACGAAATGACAGCGGTCGATCCTTCCGCTTATCCTGAGGATGCCTTCCTCGTCCATGTAGGGATTTCGCTTAAACAGGGAGCTGCTTCGAGTTATCGGGCACTTCCATGGTGTCGCGTTAGGATTTTCCTTGTGCTTTTGCAGAAGCTTGTATTCGTCAGGAAACGCACTCCTCTGTACATCCCTTATGATCGCCTTTTCAGCAGCTTGTACTTCTTCGCGGGTGAGTGGACCTGTAGATCGAGAATCGGATTTCATGACGATTTTTACATACCGACATACGTAGGCCATTGTCCGAACGAGACGCGTCCAACGCGAGAATCTTTCGTAGATGACGAATTCCGGGCGCACTGCGTGAACTCCAACCAGCTTCGCTGCTTTTTTCTTGCGTCTCTCCTCACGGGTCTCCGATGGCACTCGTTGCGGTATATTCCATTCCGTCTCCGGTAGGTGCAGGAACTCGGGCCCATGAAACCAGCGCTCGGAAGCAAGGTTGTATTTTAAATTGGCCCACTTAGTCGCTTCGTCAGCTACGTTCATCGTGGTTGGGACCCATCGCCATTCGTCGGTCGAAGTCGTTTCCAGCACTTCTGCGATTCTGTGTGCTACGAAAGCCGAGTACTTGCGATGATCTGCGTTCAGCCAGTCCACAACGTCTGTTGAATCCGTCCAGAAGCAGTAGCGATGAATGGTCTGTCGATGAGCGCCCGCTATCGCGGTGGCTAGTCTGCATCCCATGACGGCGGCCTGCAATTCTAGCTTAGGAACGGATAAGTATTTAAGTGGTGCTACTCTTGCCTTTGATCCAACCAGAACTACTTCAATCCTTCCTTCATACTCGAAGCGGAAATACGCGACCGCCGCATATCCGTCAGCACCCGCGTCAACGAACACATGAAGCTGCAGGGACAATTCAGGTAGCGGAACCAACTGTCGATAGCATCGAGGAATCACGATACTCTCTAGCTCCGGCAATCGTTCCATCCACAAATCCCATTTACGCCGTATTTCGTCGGGGACTTCATCGTCCCAGCTCAGCTGGCAACGCCATACCTCCTGCAGAAGAACTTTTAAATAGAACAGCACACCAGCAATCAAGCCCAACGGATCGTATATGGACATCAGGGTTTTAAGCATTTGCCTTTTGGATAGCGGTTTGTCTTTGCGTGCCAACTCAAGGTGTCTTACGCGGGAAAGCTTAAAGCTGAAGCTGTCCGTCGTGGTGTCCCACCACATTCCCAGCACCTTCTCGGGTTTCAGGCACGATTCGAAATCCATCTCCTTTCCGGCTTCCTGGTTTCCTTTTACCGTCATCATTACTTTGCTGCTATTTGAAAGCCAATTGTGGAGAGAGAATCCGGCGTTAGTATGAATTTGGCTCACCTGGTGCGCTAGCTCTGTAGCTTCCTCTTCTGTTTCCACACTCGTCAACATATCGTCCACATAATGTTCCTCCTTAATGCATTGTACCGCTCGAGGATACTGTGAAAGATATTTTTCGGCATTCTCATTCTTCACATATTGCGCTGTACAAGGAGAACACGCTGCACCGAATGTCATTCTTAACATGACGTATTCCTGTGGTTCTACATTAGTTTTCCCCCATCGCCATAGGAAACGCTGGCTGTGTATGTCGTCGCCGTCGATTTGTACCTGGTGGTACATCTCCGTAATGTCGGCCGCCACTCCGATTTTATACTCCCGAAAACGAAACAACACAGCTTGCAGCGAAGTCAGTAGATCGGGTCCGGTCAGCAGCTTCTTGTTCAGTGAGACACCCCTCACTTCAGCAGCCGCATCCCACACCAATCGGATCTTATTCGGCTTGTTCGGGTTAGTAACGGGAAACACGGGCAGATACCACTTCCTAGGATAGAACGTTTTACGTTCATCGTCCGTCACTTGTCGCACGTAACCTTTCGTTACATAATCTTGCATTATCCCGTTGATTTTCTCAGTGAGATTTTCATCCGCCTTCATTTTTCTTTCGAGGCATTTTAGTCGGGACAGTGCCATGTGGCGATTTTCCGGCATGAAAACGTTATCGCTTCGCCATAGCAAGCCCGACGTATATCGCCCATCGATGTGTCGAGTGCTGCCTTTTAGTATCGCCATCGCTCGTTGATCCTCTTTCGATAACAATAGCGGTTTCGCAGGACCATAACCTTCGACCTCGAAATACGCTGCCATCATACGATCTGCCCTTGAGGTCGCTCCTTGGCAATCGCAGATGTGGTAGCTTGGCTCAGGCTGCACTCTGTTTGCTCCATCGTTGCAATTTGTGCACTTACCGAAGATGAGCCATCCCAGTCGCGTCTTCGTTGCGGTCGGTTGTCCTGGCTGCCCTTCTATCGTCTTCAACGGCCTCGTTAACCTGTATTGATCGATACCTATTAAAAGTTGTGGTGAAACCTTTTTGTAAGACAGCGCCGGAATCGACTTAAGGTGCTCAAATTTCCGTTTGAGCTCGTTCGCGTTAACCGATTGACTAGGTAGTGATAGGTGACTGACTGTGCGCACGTCGGCCATCGGATATACGGGCGCATCTGCTTCGACACTGGACACTTTCACAGTCACTCGTTCCGAATCACGTTCATCCCGTTGCTGTCCCGCACTGTACTGAAGGCACATCGGATCAGGAGCGCCTCGAACGCCTAGTTGTCGGGCCAGCTCTTGCTCTATTAGCGTCACCGTCGACCCTTCGTCCAGCAGCGCGTATGTGTAGATAACGCCACTCTCTCCGTGTAGCTTTATCGGAACGTATCGTAGCAGGGTACCATCTACACGTGCTCTCTGATGGTTCACTTCTTCCTTCCGCTCTTCACTTGTCACGCGGTGTAGCTTACGGTGATGCTTAGCAACACATCCTTGCGTACCGCATTCGTCGCGTACGGAGCACGTGCTGTAGTGCTTACCTAGGCATCGTTTGCATAACTTTAGGCTGCGCACCTTTTCCCACCTAGCTGGAACACTCAGTTTATTGAATGCAGTACAATCTGCTATGGAACGACATGAATCGGTGTTGCATATCGCGCACGGACGATTTTTATTGCTCTGAGCCTCGTGGCTCTCCACGTGTTGCGCGTGAACCTGCTGCGTTGGCGTCTTCTTCTTCTTCGGCTGCGGAGGAGTTACCGCCATCGCTCCATCTGTCGCCGTTTGTACCCAGGCGCTAAACTCGGTGAGCGTAACGCGTTTTAACTCCAGCGTACGCATGCCCCAGCTCCATCGAAGATAGGCCGGCATTCGGTCCACCAACTCTTGTAACAGCGCTGCGTCGTAAAGCCGCTCAGCATTCCCGCTCGATTTTACCGTCGCGCAGATTTCTGCCACGAGGTCACCGTATTCGATGAAACTTTCCAATCTCTCGGGCTTTATCGGTGGCGCTTCGCGAATCTGATCAAGTAACGTATTAACGAGCACGTCCGCTCTCCCGTACGCCTTTTCTAGCGCGTCGATTATTTCGTCCAGGCGTTCAGCGTGGCGGAGGCGGCTTTGCACCATGCGTAACGCCTTTCCTCGCAATGCCGATTGCAGCCGAAGGATATTTTCGTCGTCGCTGAAGCCAAACGTACGGGTTGACCTTCTGAAGGTAGACAAAAATAACGGCCATCCTTCGGGATCCCCATTAAACGTAGGGAGTTCGGATTTAACAGCTTGGCGGGCAGCTATTTGGCTCTGGCTCAGTTCACAGTCATCGGTAACCGAAATCCGTTTCGCCGTCGAGCTTGGAAGCGGTTCTCTCAACGAGAACGAGGTTTGCTCGTGGCTCATACGAAGCCGAGCTAATTCCGCATCCTTTTCCCGCACCATTCTAACCGCGTTTTCCGTGGTGGCTTTGAGAGCCTCCATGTCCCTCTTTAGACGCGTCAATTCATCTTCCGTCGACACGCTAGCTACTTTGCACTTCGCGTCGCAGCCCGCGCACCACCATGCCCTCGTTTCCGCTATTTTGTCCACGTTCGCGCACTTGTGGTGATACCACTTATCACAAAAGTCACATTGTATCGACGGTTCCGCGTCGGACTTTTCGCATACCGCGCACGTAACGTACGGAACTGTTGCACTGTCGTTCTCCATTTCGCACTACACGTTTCGGATACTTTATGTGGCTGTGTGTACTTGTGTGTGTATCTCTTACCAAGTCCAAGTCCTTTGCGTGTTACCACGTGGTTACACAAAGCGGTGAAAAACGAATAAATTTACGATAAAAGTTAACTTTTAACAGTGGAGAAATTTTTAGAATGTTGCTAACGCAACCCTGAACGACAAAACGGCTTTTTTAGCTCTTTTAAAACATTTACTTTATTACACGTTTTTATCTAGGCGATGGTGTTCGGTGGTAGTGATAGGCTAAAAATTTGTCCGCTTGCCTCGCCGGTCAGGATCCAAAAGAAGGATTCTAGCGCTCGACGGTTGTCGCATCGGCTCGGTTGACGTCAACGTTCGCATCCTGGCCGATGAGGTCCGAACCAGCGCCCTCTGCTGGTCGCTAGCGTAACTACCGCGGCGCAAGCAGATCGTCCCTAGATTAGTCGCGCCGTCGCGAAGTGACACTAGTTAAAATAGATAGTTTTTGCATGAAAACTCAATTCTGGTGGAATTCCACTAGAAAGTACAAAGTTCGTTTTGGATGGACGAATCTAGTTAAAATAGATAGTTTTTGCATGAAAACTCAATTCTGGTGGAATTCCACTAGAA
Organism: Anopheles moucheti; assembly: GCF_943734755.1. Lineage (NCBI taxonomy): Eukaryota > Metazoa > Arthropoda > Insecta > Diptera > Culicidae > Anopheles > Anopheles moucheti. The sequence continues at coordinate 94,774 of NW_026453631.1, forward strand.
AGTACAAAGTTCGTTTTGAATGGACAAATCTAGTTAAAATAGATAGTTTTTGCATGAAAACTCAATTCTGGTGGAATTCCACTAGAAAGTACAAAGTTCGTTTTGAATGGACGAATCTAGTTAAAATAGATAGTTTTTGCATGAAAACTCAATTCTGGTGGAATTCCACTAGAAAGTACAAAGTTCGTTTTGGATGGACGAATCTAGTTAAAATAGATAGTTTTTGCATGAAAACTCAATTCTGGTGGAATTCCACTAGAAAGTACAAAGTTCGTTTTGAATGGACGAATCTAGTTAAAATAGATAGTTTTTGCATGAAAACTCAATTCTGGTGGAATTCCACTAGAAAGTACAAAGTTCGTTTTGAATGGACAAATCTAGTTAAAATAGATAGTTTTTGCATGAAAACTCAATTCTGGTGGAATTCCACTAGAAAGTATAAAGTTCGTTTTGAATTGACGAATCTAGTTAAAATAGATAGTTTTTGCATGAAAACTCAATTCTGGTGGAATTCCACTAGAAAGTACAAAGTTCGTTTTGAATGGACGAATCTAGTTAAAATAGATAGTTTTTGCATGAAAACTCAATTCTGGTGGAATTCCACAAGAAAGTACAAAGTTCGTTATGAATGGACGAATCTAGTTAAAATAGATAGTTTTTGCATGAAAACTCAATTCTGGTGGAATTCCACTAGAAAGTACAAAGTTCGTTATGAATGGACGAATCTAGTTAAAATAGATAGTTTTTGCATGAAAACTCAATTCTGGTGAAATTCCACTAGATAGTACAAAGTTCGTTTTGAATTGACGAATCTAGTTAAAATAGATAGTTTTTGCATGAAAACTCAATTCTGGTGGAATTCCACTAGAAAGTACAAAGTTCGTTTTGGATGGACGAATCTAGTTAAAATAGATAGTTTTTGCATGAAAACTCAATTCTGGTGGAATTCCACTAGAAAGTACAAAGTTCGTTTTGGATGGACGAATCTAGTTAAAATAGATAGTTTTTGCATGAAAACTCAATTCTGGTGGAATTCCACTAGAAAGTACAAAGTTCGTTATGAATGGACGAATCTAGTTAAAATAGATAGTTTTTGCATGAAAACTCAATTCTGGTGGAATTCCACTAGAAAGTACAAAGTTCGTTATGAATGGACGAATCTAGTTAAAATAGATAGTTTTTGCATGAAAACTCAATTCTGGTGGAATTCCACTAGAAAGTACAAAGTTCGTTTTGGATGGACGAATCTAGTTAAAATAGATAGTTTTTGCATGAAAACTCAATTCTGGTGGAATTCCACTAGAAAGTACAAAGTTCGTTTTGGATGGACGAATCTAGTTAAAATAGATAGTTTTTGCATGAAAACTCAATTCTGGTGGAATTCCACTAGAAAGTACAAAGTTCGTTTTGAATGGACGAATCTAGTTAAAATAGATAGTTTTTGCATGAAAACTCAATTCTGGTGGAATTCCACTAGAAAGTACAAAGTTCGTTTTGAATGGACAAATCTAGTTAAAATAGATAGTTTTTGCATGAAAACTCAATTCTGGTGGAATTCCACTAGAAAGTACAAAGTTCGTTTTGAATTGACGAATCTAGTTAAAATAGATAGTTTTTGCATGAAAACTCAATTCTGGTGGAATTCCACTAGAAAGTACAAAGTTCGTTTTGAATGGACGAATCTAGTTAAAATAGATAGTTTTTGCATGAAAACTCAATTCTGGTGGAATTCCACTAGAAAGTACAAAGTTCGTTTTGGATGGACGAATCTAGTTAAAATAGATAGTTTTTGCATGAAAACTCAATTCTGGTGGAATTCCACTAGAAAGTACAAAGTTCGTTATGAATGGACGAATCTAGTTAAAATAGATAGTTTTTGCATGAAAACTCAATTCTGGTGGAATTCCACTAGAAAGTACAAAGTTCGTTTTGGATGGACGAATCTAGTTAAAATAGATAGTTTTTGCATGAAAACTCAATTCTGGTGGAATTCCACTAGAAAGTACAAAGTTCGTTTTGAATGGACGAATCTAGTTAAAATAGATAGTTTTTGCATGAAAACTCAATTCTGGTGGAATTCCACTAGAAAGTACAAAGTTCGTTTTGAATGGACGAATCTAGTTAAAATAGATAGTTTTTGCATGAAAACTCAATTCTGGTGAAATTCCACTAGATAGTACAAAGTTCGTTTTGAATTGACGAATCTAGTTAAAATAGATAGTTTTTGCATGAAAACTCAATTCTGGTGGAATTCCACTAGATAGTACAAAGTTCGTTTTGGATAGACGAATCTAGTTAAAATAGATAGTTTTTGCATGAAAACTCAATTCTGGTGGAATTCCACTAGAAAGTACAAAGTTCGTTTTGGATGGACGAATCTAGTTAAAATAGATAGTTTTTGCATGAAAACTCAATTCTGGTGGAATTCCACTAGAAAGTACAAAGTTCGTTTTGGATGGACGAATCTAGTTAAAATAGATAGTTTTTGCATGAAAACTCAATTCTGGTGGAATTCCACTAGAAAGTACAAAGTTCGTTTTGAATGGACGAATCTAGTTAAAATAGATAGTTTTTGCATGAAAACTCAATTCTGGTGAAATTCCACTAGAAAGTACAAAGTTCGTTTTGAATGGACAAATCTAGTTAAAATAGATAGTTTTTGCATGAAAACTCAATTCTGGTGGAATTCCACTAGAAAGTACAAAGTTCGTTTTGAATGGACGAATCTAGTTAAAATAGATAGTTTTTGCATGAAAACTCAATTCTGGTGGAATTCCACTAGATAGTACAAAGTTCGTTTTGAATGGACAAATCTAGTTAAAATAGATAGTTTTTGCATGAAAACTCAATTCTGGTGGAATTCCACTAGAAAGTACAAAGTTCGTTTTGGATGGACGAATCTAGTTAAAATAGATAGTTTTTGCATGAAAACTCAATTCTGGTGGAATTCCACTAGAAAGTACAAAGTTCGTTTTGAATGGACGAATCTAGTTAAAATAGATAGTTTTTGCATGAAAACTCAATTCTGGTGGAATTCCACTAGAAAGTACAAAGTTCGTTTTGAATGGACGAATCTAGTTAAAATAGATAGTTTTTGCATGAAAACTCAATTCTGGTGGAATTCCACTAGATAGTACAAAGTTCGTTTTGAATGGACAAATCTAGTTAAAATAGATAGTTTTTGCATGAAAACTCAATTCTGGTGGAATTCCACTAGAAAGTACAAAGTTCGTTTTGGATGGACGAATCTAGTTAAAATAGATAGTTTTTGCATGAAAACTCAATTCTGGTGGAATTCCACTAGAAAGTACAAAGTTCGTTTTGAATGGACAAATCTAGTTAAAATAGATAGTTTTTGCATGAAAACTCAATTCTGGTGGAATTCCACTAGAAAGTACAAAGTTCGTTTTGAATGGACGAATCTAGTTAAAATAGATAGTTTTTGCATGAAAACTCAATTCTGGTGAAATTCCACTAGATAGTACAAAGTTCGTTTTGAATTGACGAATCTAGTTAAAATAGATAGTTTTTGCATGAAAACTCAATTCTGGTGAAATTCCACTAGATAGTACAAAGTTCGATTTGGATGGACGAATCTAGTTAAAATAGATAGTTTTTGCATGAAAACTCAATTCTGGTGGAATTCCACTAGATAGTACAAAGTTCGATTTGGATGGACGAATCTAGTTAAAATAGATAGTTTTTGCATGAAAACTCAATTCTGGTGGAATTCCACTAGATAGTACAAAGTTCGTTTTGATTTGACGAATCTAGTTAAAATAGATAGTTTTTGCATGAAAACTCAATTCTGGTGGAATTCCACTAGAAAGTACAAAGTTCGTTTTGGATGGACGAATCTAGTTAAAATAGATAGTTTTTGCATGAAAACTCAATTCTGGTGGAATTCCACTAGAAAGTACAAAGTTCGTTTTGAATGGACGAATCTAGTTAAAATAGATAGTTTTTGCGTGAAAACTCAATTCTGGTGGAATTCCACTAGATAGTACAAAGTTCGATTTGGATGGACGAATCTAGTTAAAATAGATAGTTTTTGCATGAAAACTCAATTCTGGTGGAATTCCACTAGATAGTACAAAGTTCGTTTTGAATTGACGAATCTAGTTAAAATAGATAGTTTTTGCGTGAAAACTCAATTCTGGTGGAATTCCACTAGATAGTACAAAGTTCGATTTGGATGGACGAATCTAGTTAAAATAGATAGTTTTTGCATGAAAACTCAATTCTGGTGGAATTCCACTAGATAGTACAAAGTTCGTTTTGAATGGACGAATCTAGTTAAAATAGATAGTTTTTGCATGAAAACTCAATTCTGGTGGAATTCCACTAGATAGTACAAAGTTCATTTTGGATGCACGAATCTAGTTAAAATAGATAGTTTTTGCATGAAAACTCAATTCTGGTGGAATTCCACTAGATAGTACAAAGTTCGTTTTGAATGGACGAATCTAGTTAAAATAGATAGTTTTTGCATGAAAACTCAATTCTGGTGGAATTCCACTAGATAGTACAAAGTTCGTTTTGAATTGACGAATCTAGTTAAAATAGATAGTTTTTGCATGAAAACTCAATTCTGGTGGAATTCCACTAGAAAGTACAAAGTTCGTTTTGAATGGACGAATCTAGTTAAAATAGATAGTTTTTGCGTGAAAACTCAATTCTGGTGGAATTCCACTAGATAGTACAAAGTTCGTTTTGAATTGACGAATCTAGTTAAAATAGATAGTTTTTGCGTGAAAACTCAATTCTGGTGGAATTCCACTAGATAGTACAAAGTTCGATTTGAATGGACGAATCTAGTTAAAATAGATAGTTTTTGCATGAAAACTCAATTCTGGTGGAATTCCACTAGATAGTACAAAGTTCGTTTTGGATAGACGAATCTAGTTAAAATAGATAGTTTTTGCATGAAAACTCAATTCTGGTGGAATTCCACTAGATAGTACAAAGTTCGTTTTGAATGGACGAATCTAGTTAAAATAGATAGTTTTTGCATGAAAACTCAATTCTGGTGGAATTCCACTAGATAGTACAAAGTTCATTTTGGATGCACGAATCTAGTTAAAATAGATAGTTTTTGCATGAAAACTCAATTCTGGTGGAATTCCACTAGATAGTACAAAGTTCGTTTTGAATGGACGAATCTAGTTAAAATAGATAGTTTTTGCATGAAAACTCAATTCTGGTGGAATTCCACTAGATAGTACAAAGTTCATTTTGAATGCACGAATCTAGTTAAAATAGATAGTTTTTGCATGAAAACTCAATTCTGGTGGAATTCCACTAGATAGTACAAAGTTCGTTTTGAATGGACGAATCTAGTTAAAATAGATAGTTTTTGCATGAAAACTCAATTCTGGTGGAATTCCACTAGATAGTACAAAGTTCATTTTGAATGCACGAATCTAGTTAAAATAGATAGTTTTTGCATGAAAACTCAATTCTGGTGGAATTCCACTAGATAGTACAAAGTTCGTTTTGAATGGACGAATCTAGTTAAAATAGATAGTTTTTGCATGAAAACTCAATTCTGGTGGAATTCCACTAGATAGTACAAAGTTCATTTTGGATGGACGAATCTAGTTAAAATAGATAGTTTTTGCATGAAAACTCAATTCTGGTGGAATTCCACTAGAAAGTACAAAGTTCGTTTTGAATGGACGAATCTAGTTAAAATAGATAGTTTTTGCATGAAAACTCAATTCTGGTGGAATTCCACTAGAAAGTACAAAGTTCGTTTTGAATGGACAAATCTAGTTAAAATAGATAGTTTTTGCATGAAAACTCAATTCTGGTGGAATTCCACTAGAAAGTACAAAGTTCGTTTTGAATTGACGAATCTAGTTAAAATAGATAGTTTTTGCATGAAAACTCAATTCTGGTGGAATTCCACTAGAAAGTACAAAGTTCGTTTTGAATGGACGAATCTAGTTAAAATAGATAGTTTTTGCATGAAAACTCAATTCTGGTGGAATTCCACAAGAAAGTACAAAGTTCGTTATGAATGGACGAATCTAGTTAAAATAGATAGTTTTTGCATGAAAACTCAATTCTGGTGGAATTCCACTAGAAAGTACAAAGTTCGTTATGAATGGACGAATCTAGTTAAAATAGATAGTTTTTGCATGAAAACTCAATTCTGGTGAAATTCCACTAGATAGTACAAAGTTCGTTTTGAATTGACGAATCTAGTTAAAATAGATAGTTTTTGCATGAAAACTCAATTCTGGTGGAATTCCACTAGAAAGTACAAAGTTCGTTTTGGATGGACGAATCTAGTTAAAATAGATAGTTTTTGCATGAAAACTCAATTCTGGTGGAATTCCACTAGAAAGTACAAAGTTCGTTTTGGATGGACGAATCTAGTTAAAATAGATAGTTTTTGCATGAAAACTCAATTCTGGTGGAATTCCACTAGAAAGTACAAAGTTCGTTATGAATGGACGAATCTAGTTAAAATAGATAGTTTTTGCATGAAAACTCAATTCTGGTGGAATTCCACTAGAAAGTACAAAGTTCGTTATGAATGGACGAATCTAGTTAAAATAGATAGTTTTTGCATGAAAACTCAATTCTGGTGGAATTCCACTAGAAAGTACAAAGTTCGTTTTGGATGGACGAATCTAGTTAAAATAGATAGTTTTTGCATGAAAACTCAATTCTGGTGGAATTCCACTAGAAAGTACAAAGTTCGTTTTGGATGGACGAATCTAGTTAAAATAGATAGTTTTTGCATGAAAACTCAATTCTGGTGGAATTCCACTAGAAAGTACAAAGTTCGTTTTGAATGGACGAATCTAGTTAAAATAGATAGTTTTTGCATGAAAACTCAATTCTGGTGGAATTCCACTAGAAAGTACAAAGTTCGTTTTGAATGGACAAATCTAGTTAAAATAGATAGTTTTTGCATGAAAACTCAATTCTGGTGGAATTCCACTAGAAAGTACAAAGTTCGTTTTGAATTGACGAATCTAGTTAAAATAGATAGTTTTTGCATGAAAACTCAATTCTGGTGGAATTCCACTAGAAAGTACAAAGTTCGTTTTGAATGGACGAATCTAGTTAAAATAGATAGTTTTTGCATGAAAACTCAATTCTGGTGGAATTCCACTAGAAAGTACAAAGTTCGTTTTGGATGGACGAATCTAGTTAAAATAGATAGTTTTTGCATGAAAACTCAATTCTGGTGGAATTCCACTAGAAAGTACAAAGTTCGTTATGAATGGACGAATCTAGTTAAAATAGATAGTTTTTGCATGAAAACTCAATTCTGGTGGAATTCCACTAGAAAGTACAAAGTTCGTTTTGGATGGACGAATCTAGTTAAAATAGATAGTTTTTGCATGAAAACTCAATTCTGGTGGAATTCCACTAGAAAGTACAAAGTTCGTTTTGAATGGACGAATCTAGTTAAAATAGATAGTTTTTGCATGAAAACTCAATTCTGGTGGAATTCCACTAGAAAGTACAAAGTTCGTTTTGAATGGACGAATCTAGTTAAAATAGATAGTTTTTGCATGAAAACTCAATTCTGGTGAAATTCCACTAGATAGTACAAAGTTCGTTTTGAATTGACGAATCTAGTTAAAATAGATAGTTTTTGCATGAAAACTCAATTCTGGTGGAATTCCACTAGATAGTACAAAGTTCGTTTTGGATAGACGAATCTAGTTAAAATAGATAGTTTTTGCATGAAAACTCAATTCTGGTGGAATTCCACTAGAAAGTACAAAGTTCGTTTTGGATGGACGAATCTAGTTAAAATAGATAGTTTTTGCATGAAAACTCAATTCTGGTGGAATTCCACTAGAAAGTACAAAGTTCGTTTTGGATGGACGAATCTAGTTAAAATAGATAGTTTTTGCATGAAAACTCAATTCTGGTGGAATTCCACTAGATAGTACAAAGTTCGTTTTGAATGGACGAATCTAGTTAAAATAGATAGTTTTTGCATGAAAACTCAATTCTGGTGGAATTCCACTAGAAAGTACAAAGTTCGTTTTGAATGGACGAATCTAGTTAAAATAGATAGTTTTTGCATGAAAACTCAATTCTGGTGGAATTCCACTAGATAGTACAAAGTTCGTTTTGAATGGACGAATCTAGTTAAAATAGATAGTTTTTGCATGAAAACTCAATTCTGGTGGAATTCCACTAGATAGTACAAAGTTCGTTTTGAATGGACAAATCTAGTTAAAATAGATAGTTTTTGCATGAAAACTCAATTCTGGTGGAATTCCACTAGAAAGTACAAAGTTCGTTTTGGATGGACGAATCTAGTTAAAATAGATAGTTTTTGCATGAAAACTCAATTCTGGTGGAATTCCACTAGAAAGTACAAAGTTCGTTTTGAATGGACGAATCTAGTTAAAATAGATAGTTTTTGCATGAAAACTCAATTCTGGTGGAATTCCACTAGAAAGTACAAAGTTCGTTTTGAATGGACGAATCTAGTTAAAATAGA